>NW_023998565.1:2412624-2498073 GCF_014805625.2 Glossina fuscipes
TTTTCTGGTCGTATAATAAACTTTTTCTGGTCGTATATTAAATTTTTCTGGTCGTATATTAAATTTTTCTGGTCGTATAATAAACTTTTTTGGTCGTATATTAAATTTTTTTGGTCGTATAATAAACTTTTTTGGTCGTATAATAAACTTTTTTGGTCGTATAATAAACTTTTTCTGGTCGTATATTAAATTTTTCTGGTCGTATAATAAACTTTTTTGGTCGTATATTAAATTTTTTTGGTCGTATAATAAACTTTTTTGGTCGTATAATAAACCTTTTTGTCGTATAATAAATTTTTCTGGTCGCAACTCAATGGTCGCGTATTCAAATCTCAAATGCGGTAAAGTTTTTTATAAAAGCCGATAGCCTTAAAAAGTCTATGCTTTAAGACTTTAGTTTTAGAATTTATTTCTCTGGCTAAATTAAAAATAATAATAATTTCATATTCTTTTTGTTCATGTTCCTTCAAACCCATTTATTAAAAGCAACTCTCTTCTCTCTCTATTCTCAACCCATGGTACTTTTTTTTTATAAATCATGTACGGGAAAAAACCAGCTAACATTTATAATTGCATATATTATATGTATTAACAAGGACAGATTCATATGCTCGGCTTAATAAAAGAAATCCTCCCAATCATACATCCCACAAAAAACAAAAATGTTTCCGACAGATTATAATAAAAGAGTGTTTCCAACAAAATAATATGTAATTCCAGTCTCGAGGCATGGCAGCGAAAGTGAAGCAAAAGATGAGTTCGAAGTTGACACTGCAAAAGTTGGTTAAGAAATTACGATTCGTGAGCACTTCAAATGCAACGCATGTTGGTCCACCAAGACTTATGTGAAATTGTGTCCCATAAGTTATCCAAGCGGAACGCAGAAAAATTTGAAGAAATGAAAAGTTGAAAAACGAAAGCCAATACAGATATGGCGACTATTGTACTGTTATCCCAATATAAATAGCTCACATAAAATATTCAATCGGTAAGTGAAGCATCACTAATCTTAACGAGATCCGTAGACCGTAGGACAAGCAAGGAGAGTAAGCTTATTTAAACAATATGTTTGCAAATGTAACGCTTTGCTAAATCGTAGTGAGGCTCCAAGAAGAGTTGCTGATAACTTTGCTTGTAATCAGCCTCATAAGTCGTTTGGAAAGCTGGTAATTGAACTAAAATCATGTGACTATTTACCTAGTTTGAGCGCCATAAAAACTGAGTTAGTTAAATAAGAAGGACGTAGCGACATATGCACATCAAGGCCAAGTGAGTCAAGCACTAATAAACAAGTGTTCATGGTTCAAGATAAGAGTTACAAAAACAAATACTATGCAAGAAGCGGAACCAACGATTATCGAGATAGCACAGGTATTAAAAACAAAAATGATAAGTAACTTTCGAGTGTTAAATTAAGTGTCAATGTAGACAATAAACTTTTTGCATATGTTGATGAAACGTTGAAATAACACAATCGTTACGGTCACCTAAACAGTGGTCATTTAAAGGAACTTTCACACAAACAGTTGATTCGCTTAGGAAGCAAATGTCTTCAGAGACCATTTAGCAGTCCAGCAAGACAAGGAAACGAATCACCCGAAAGAGTTCATAAGGATGTCTGTGGACCTATGCCTACAACGTCAATTGTTGGTACAAAATATATATTTACTATTATTGATGGCAAATCTAGATTTGCATGCGTTTGCGTTCTGTAAAGCAAAGATAAAACCTTTGGGGCATTCAAATGATCCAACACCACTCTTTAGTGACAAACAGGAGCGAAACTGAAAATGCTCAAATGGGTCAACAATTAACGGCGCCATATATCCCACGCTAGAATGGAATGGCACCAGTGCTACGTTAGTTGAGATGGCCGTATATAGGCTGATTGATGCAGGTATAGGTAAGTCGTTATGACCTGAAGAGTCTACACGGATTATCTACGTAACACGGCACCGGATCCACCGTACTGGTTAATATTACGTGCAGTTATAATTTCCTTGAGTTGAACCTATGACGAGAACTTTCTCTCGCTCTCGAATGCCTATGTCTGTTTAATAAAATTATTGTTTCGCCTGATTTATTCTATTCTATTCATAACAACTGAACAAACCGCTTTTAAACGAAAGCAAATTTCATACTCCTTAAAGGGCACTTATCAAATTGAATTTGACCAGTAGGAGTACTGACGACTTCTCATTGTCATTTTATAAAATTTGGCCAATTCACAAAGCAAATCTCTAATTTCATACCAAACAAGGATATTTTGCTTTTGGTACCTTGTTCATGACTTCTTTAGAAGACCGAATTTGTTACTAAAAAAGTAAGAACATAATGCTCGGCTGCGACCCGATCCCCTGTACCCCCCAATTTCATCTTAAAATACCCAAAAAAATTGTAATTTTGTTTTTGTGTGGTCGGCAAGGGAATATACACTCAAATTTTCTATTGCTGTATCTATGGTTGTTTTGTAGGTAATGAGCAAAAAGCCCAACCTTTTTTTCTTCTGAAACGGGATGCATTTTCAGTTAACGTTGACTGATTTGGACAATTTTCTAACTGCTAGTGTTTGTACCCAATTCGAAGCTGATATGGTTTCTGTGGCGTGAAAATACTTTCATCAATTCGGAAACTGGGCGTTGTAAAAGTTTTGGAAAAATGAATAGACTTACGGTAGTGTACAAATATTGCATTTAATTAGTAGTCATCTCTGCTTTTCCTTCTATTTTATATAGAAAAATCGAAAGCACAAATTGGCATGAGCGATCATAAATTTAGAGTTCCCCTGAATGGCTTACATATTCCTTAAAGTTATAAAATGCAAAACGTAACTAATATGACTATTCGCGTCGTACTCAATAAAGATTTACTTCTTCGATTTGCATTATAACAGAGCTGTTGAATGAGTCAGAGAAATAGGAATAAATTATTCTACCTTCAGAAAATTATTAATAAAAGGAAAGGAGCCATCACTAACTTCATAAGGACCATTTTAAAGTACTGTAGAGACGTACACATACAAATTATAAATGTGGAAGTGGTTGTCAAAATTTTGATACTTATCTTTCTTTTATATAAACAATTTGAGTGGAAATATATTCCCACTGGAGGACAATTTAATATTATATATGTAAGGTTTTTCGTGTTTTATTCCATTTGAGTAATTTTGCATTATATTTAAATACCGTGTAAAATCTCTTAATTATATGTAAATTTTTACCGTAACAAAAAAACCTTTTTGTTTTTAATTTTTTCACATGAATCCCGTTTTTATTTATTTTTTTGAAGCTGTTGATGTTTATTATTTTTCATTCACCAAGCAAGAATGTGACTTTCTGTGTGTGTTTATATGCGCGAATTGAAAAGGAAAAAATGTTACTGTTTTGAGTTTCTTGTTTATTTAAATCTCATTCCTCGGGTGACCCTCTATATAAGCAATAATTTACTGGTCTTCATCGCCTAATTCATGTTTGATTTTAGAGAAATCAAAATCTTCGCCAGTACCGCGTTTAAAAATGTCTAAGACGTCCAGGCATGTGGTCTCAAAATGTGTAGTTGCATCATACGATTCTGAGATAAAGATTTGAGATTCAACACCACTATCAATAGGCTCCATATAATCAGAAATTGTTACGAATTTTTGTGCAATGGGCTCGAGTAAGTCTAAACCGGGTTTGATTTCATTTTCTGGATGATCCGTTTCGACTGTAGTCGAAACCATACCGATGAACCAGCCTTTGGCGGCCACTTGATGAGCATAGCTTACAAGAGACACATAAATATCGGATTTGCGTCCGACTTGCTTTTGTGGAATGATAATCTGGGTAGATAGAGCATCCTTAGTGTTTCCAATGGGATGCTCCAGTAAACAAATGCAACGTATAACTTGTCCCTTCTTTCGCACCTAAAACATAATATAATGTCAAAAGTAATTTTAAGCGATTAACAAATTTCAATTTACCTTGTCGGGTACATAACTAGGATCACAATAGATCTGCTTGCATTTAGCAATCTCCTCGCCGGAACGTACCCCTATCACTTTGCCCCCTTCGCCTAAAACGATCTCATCAATTGGCTTATCCAGCATATAGGTACCACCATAGATGGCCGAAAGACGTGCAAATCCTTGTGGTAATTCCCCTAAACCATACATCGGGTATAAATAGGGTGATTTCCCATAACGTGCCAAAGAATCGGAATATAGTTTAATACGTTGTATAGTCTTAACAGCCGGCTCATTCAAGTAATCATCATCACGGAACAAAGCCAAAGCATGGCCAGTGAAATCCTGAGTGTTCGCATCCAAACCGAACTTATCATAAAGAGCTTGCATATTTGATCTTATGGGATCGAAATCTTTATAGGTTTTGGGGTCGTCTTCCTTAAAGTCTTGAACGTATATAAGGAAATTGCGAAAACGACGTTTTTCAAACATGCCTTCGAAAGAGAAATAGAACAGTCCTTTAGCCGTAAAGTGTAAACCATATCTTCAACAACTGTACAAGTCTTCAAAATATTCTATTAACATTGTATCGGAAGTCTTCCATAAAGTTAAAAAGAACTATGTTGTGAATATTTTATGTATTTTTAATAAAAGAATTTGTTATGTTTCATAGCGTAGCATTTTTTTTTTTTGTGGAATATTCATCATTAATAGCACTCCTACCACTCACTTGTAAATTCTTAACACACAAAAAACCATATATTAAATGCTTTACTCATAGATGGTAAGAGAAAACACCGAAAGCCTAAGGATGGAGCTGCGTTATACGCATATTCTCGATATTAAGAAACTGGCGACAGTAACTGTTTGATTAAACAGTGTTATTAAAAATTTTCAAAAACATGAAAATGATAGTAAAATTCTTACTGCGTCCTCACATCCGACAGCATTTTAAAGATGAGCCATATTTCGCAATAGATCTCACAATTTTTCTAATGCTGCTAACTTGATACAGCAAAAAAAAAAAAAAATAATTGTAAATCGCTATCCACCTTTTAGTTTACATGAGTATCGTATCCAACAGTTGGTATTACCTTTTATTACAAGCAAGTAGGTCTAGCTACTCCAACGTGCCAAATCCAACTTCCTTAAATAAATATTATGACTTTAACAAATCTAATAGTTTACTACTTTAATCTCATCTTTCACATATTATGCTTCAATTCTCTGCGAGAAATATTGAAACCCTACCGTCTTCGTTCCTAAACTTTCGTCCTTGAACCTAGCTATTTCTGCGTCCGTTCCGATCAAACAACCCAGCCCATGAAGCAGTTGCCATGGTTTAACTAGACAATTGAATATTAAAAAAATTGGAAAAACAAACTTTCCAAAAAATTTGTGAAAAGTGGTTCTGCTTACAACTATTTTGCCTATTCCGCATCAAGGCATAGATTTAATGACCTCAACAACCAATGTTGTTGCAGATTCTTTCAGTTGATAAAAAGTGATCAAATTGGCCAACTCCAAACAAAAAATTTGCATATATCCCTCGGGTGTTTCTTTCAATCGCTGCGAGTCCTCTGGTGACATTGAAACATATAATCTCTTTGCTGAATGCTTCAGACGAAATTTTTCAACTGCTGATTCCGATTTAAGTGTTAACTGTCCGTATCCGATAACTCACCCGATTTCAATTCCTAACTTGGTCATTTCACAAAAGTTCGTTTTACATGGTTTGAGGTCTCTCAAATAGAGTTCCGCGCCTGACCCTGACGGGATTCCAATATGTATACTGAAATAATACTCTGTCGAGCTATGTCGTATCATTTCAATGATTTTTTATCAGTAATTGAAATAAGGTGTTTTCCTTTCATGTTGGAAGAGTCTTTTCCTTATTCCAATACATAAATGTGGAAATAAACATCACGTTGAGGCGTCGTCAAGTTCAATGTCTTGCTTAAATTGTGGATTGTTACTCAGCATACAGGTTTTGCTATTAAATCTTATTCTTCATTCTAGCATGGCTTTCGGAAAGGAAGATCTACTGTCACGAATCTCTTAGTGTTTGCTTTCCACGTTTTCAAGGTTTTTTCTAGCGGCTCTCGCACGGACGGTTCAACTTCGTCTCTTCGGATGAATTTCTCGTGAAGTCTGGCGTCCCTCACGACAGTCATTTAGGAACCATTTTATTTAATTTATACACTAATGATCTCCCCTCAGTGATTAGATGCAGTCAGATCTTAACGTACGCTAGCGATGTTAAACTCTTTTCTTCCTTTTCCTTGGAATCGCAACCGTATCAGCGCTTCATATTAACTTAAATAATTTGGCTACATGGTGCTCGTTAAATCTCATGAATTTAAATGTTAGCAAGAACCTTCCTTTCTCAAGAAGGAAGGCATTGAATACTGCGTATTTCATAGATTCACACAAGTTGGAAAACGTAGATTCGTTCATCGATTTAGCGATTCTATTCGATACGTTTTATTTTTCACATTGAGCTCTCTTTAAGTAAAGCTAGGTCCGCTTTTGGTTTCATTAAGACGTAATCCGAACAGCTTAAGGATCCTTACATTACAAAAATGTTATACATTTGCTTTAATGTCCCTAATCGCTTCTCTAGGCACTTTATCCTCATTAAGCTTAGCCAATGTAAATATAATTATGAGCTGTTTAACTCTTTCGGATCTGTTTGTAGAAACCTAAATGATGTCTATTACTTAATATCAATGTCGGACTTTTTAAAGTCCACCAAAACAACTATGCTTAATATGGACGATTTGCCTACGTCGAATTTAAACTAACTTGCAATCTTAACATCTGTGATTCGAAAATTAAGTGGTGTGGTTTACTGTCATTGCTTGCCAAACTCTTGCACGTTTGGACTGGCTTAGAGGATCACTTGCAACTCGTATCTCTGGTAATTGTGGATGTGCCTCTGTGCTAGTTGTGTATATCCTCTTTTTCTTTCTTATTTATTTATGCATGAGCTATTATCATTTTTTTTCCTTCGTCACTTATTATGTACTTTGGATTAGTGTTTAATAATAATTAATAAAACATTTACTTTTAAGAGCCAATTGAATTCGGCTGTTAATTTACTTTTATTGAGTTTCATGTGTAAATAAATAAGTAAATAAAAAAAAAGAATATGTTATAATATTAAAAAAATTAATGTGAAAAAATGCTTTGAATAAGAGAATTGCATTAAAAAAAGGGTTCCGGTAATACGGTAAGAAGTATTTTAACACTGCGAAGTATATTGTAAAATGAACTTTTATCTAGACCACAGGTACGAAGTCGTTTCCAACAAATCAGTTTTTCTTTTCCAGATGCTACGTTGAGGTGAGCTTTACCATATGTGTCTAGATAAAAAACAATATAGATTCAGGTACTGCAGCGCAAAACCCCAAAAGTAAAAAGTTTGATGAAGTCGGGCCAACTGGTCCAATTTTCATGATATAATTTTAAAAATTAAGCCATCTTGTGAAGGGCTTATCGTTCGAGAGAAATTTTATATGTGGTGTAAATTTAATCCATTTCATTTTTAGTTCAAATTATTGTCATGAAAAAATTTAGTCGCAAAACATTTACCACGTAAAAGTTTACATTTGCTGAGAATCTTTATATACAAAATATAGATCGATACAGATAGATACGTCATCCAAATCCTGTAAGCTTCATTTCTTTATCAATTTATTATTATGATTCAATTTTCACCACGAAATATTGAAAATTAGACCTTTTTTCAGTTTTCGCAGGAATGAGAATAGGTTCAAAAAACTTTTCCTGTCGAACTGAGTTTTTCATAGCAATTTAGAAATGCTATTACTCAGCAACTTTTGTCGAGAAAATTTAAAAATTTCAAATTTTTTCCGCACAACGACCTTTCAAACTAAGGTGTTATACGAGAGTGATCGAAAAGTGTACGGATACGAATCAATTTTAATAACGAATGAACAAAAGTTTACATGGACGAACGCACTTTCATCAATTTAGAAAATGATTCTGAATCGACCGGTATAATAAATGGTGGGTCTATCTTAAGCTCTTCTGGGATTTACATACGTTCGCCCAACCTTGATATACCCTGCACTACAAATAGTGATCGGTATAATTACATAGGTATTTAATGGCAGAAAGGACGAAAAATTCGTTAATATACTGTTAGGAAAATCCCGAATTTCACAAAATGAGTCTGCACTGCCAAATTTTCTAAAAACCCAAATTTCCTTAAATAGTAAAATCAAATACACACTCATTACGCTTTACCTTCCGAAACAACAGAAAACTGACGAAAACATTGACAACAGTACGCAGAAAGCGGAACACAAAAATGTCACAATAAAGTTAGATGTTCGTAAATTGATTATAGAGGGATATGTAAACAAAATATTTGCGGAAAGCAGTGCTACCAGAGTCAAGAGAGTTAAATCGTAATATTCGGACAGACAAGACAAGAAGCATTGTAAAAAAAGTTCCTGAGTATAATTCGTAAATAGATCTCCTTATAATCTGTGCTATCCTAAATATCAGAGATGCGAGCTTAATTTCAAAAGAAGCAGGATAAATAACTAAAACCACGTAAGAGACATTTAATGGAACAACATATTACACTAATTTTTTTGTCATTTAGTGGATTCCCGGAATTGGTCTGGACAATTAATAAGGATTAGAATTGCCATGTAAAAAAGCTGTCGTTGCCAGTGACAGCGAAAAAAAATCCATTTGAAGCTCCGGTCTTCTAAAGAAAGTTTTGGATTTTGAGTTACCAAATCAATGCCAATAGAATTTAAGTCATTGATATGTGTTTTTACTTTACAATCTATCCAATACCTCCCAAAATTGAATTGAAAGTTGAAGGAGGTATATTGGCAGATAGTCGTAATGAAGCAGTCTGCGAAATTTTTCACTGCCTCACAAAATATTTTATATACTTTCAATATAACCAGAACGAAATTCAAATTTTTTTGTAAAGTACATGTTCTCTCAAATTGTAAGCTAGAAAAATTAAGGATTCAGAATGTCTTATCAAATGCATTGATTTTGTACGTTTTATTGCCTGATGAGAAAGTTTTGCTTCTCAATTTACATCTGCAATTTCTTTCATTTCAACAACTTACCTCATAATTAGCAAACATCTCTTAGATCGCAATAAAAGATACTGCAAAAATATATGTTACTTGTAAACAAGAGCCAATAACAATTGTAATGACCGAAAAATGATGTCATTAAAATTCTAGTGAAGTAAAGTTATAAAGAATTCATTGGCCAGATAAGTGTTTTAAAACCCTGCGAGGTTTGTTGTGGGGATCTATGCTACATACTACAAACGATTAAGTCAACATTATCGTCTTTTATGGTTTCACTTAACAAAGATGTGGCATTAGTAGTAGCTTGGCATTATAATGAATTAAAAGATATGTTATTGCCCTGCTTTGTATGCAAGCACGTTTAATTTATGTTTGTATTATTAATATTAATTTTTAGCTAAGGTTATATATGAAGAAAAGAATTATTATTAGGAGAACGTTCATATTTGATAACAAGGAAGAAAATGGTATTCGATTGTTGTCGAAAAACTTTTATATCTAGCACCCTTGTATTAAAATAGAATATACAAATATTTATTGTTGCAGTTTATAAGTAATAAGAGGAACATGTAATTGTTTTTTGCTTTTGGCAACGATGGTGTTCTCACTTTACGTTTTTCTTTGACTGATTTGACTAACTTTGAGTAACAATCAGCGTAGCACAACCTTCAATGCTCCTGCCGAATTTGACTCACATGTCTTTATTTTTGCGACTAGGAGGGCGTTTACCATAGACAAATGGGAAGATGGGCAACAAACGGTTTATTAAGAAATGGAAATTTGATACTTCATAATTTTGGGCACACGTGACAAAATTTTTAAATTTTATTGCACACGCTGGAGGATCATTTACAGAATGTAAGTATAAATTCTTATCATCTTATAATGAGGGAAAATCCACACTTTTCTTTGGAAAACGAAGATGTTCTCAGTTTAGTTTGTACTTCGTACAGGAACTTCCAACGTTCAGCTTAAGACAAATGGTGGATATGTTTAAACCGATCGAGAGTTGTATGCTCAAGTATATACGTTCTGTAGTTTCTGAAGCTTCACCCATCCTATTCGCAAAACTTTTGACAAAATATATATATACGCCAGTTCTTCAGTGAGTATAGAATGATTGAACATTCTTCAAGCTCTTTACTAAATGCACCCACTTTTTACACGGAGCTCCAACTCTGAAAGTTGGTTTTGTGCTCCGTTCTATGCCGTTGTTCACAAAAAACAATCCGTTCCGTTTACAATATAAACAAACTATATAATATCCAGTAAGTAGTTTAAAATTTTCTATCAAACTAACGAAAAAAAAAAGTTAAATGATTGTAGTAAAAAACGAAATTTGAAACAACAGAAAAAAATTGTGCTCTTCCACTATAAGTCTTACAAAAATTACAAAGGCACACATCTAAACTTTTGCTATTCTCTTTTTCTTTTCTCTTTGCAATAAATACGTGTCACAAAACTAAAATGATGGAAACAAAAAAACTTAGAATTGAATATGCAAAGAATAGAAAGTCTACATTTCGCAAAGAAATTACCACTATCAAAGGCAGGCACTGCATTTGATGAAACTTACCCATAAGATCAGATGCCAAAGCTTCTTTTTGGTCAACCGGTACTTTGGCAATTTTTCCGCCCTTGTACACATAACTACCCTCGATTGACTTAAACTCGAGGTACCGGGTCACGCCCGTGTGTATTAGCAATTTCACCAGCTGTCCGTTTGCCATTAGAAATTTGGGAATGAGATCCACGTTCCAGTCACGGCCGCGCCCATATTTGTCACCATGAATCTCGACATTATAGCGTTGAAACAATTCTTCCAACGGTGTAATTGAGGCCGATTCACCACCATAATACTTGTTACGATCAATATGAAGAACTTTCTTGCCCGATACTGAAAGCATACCACTCAAGATGCACTCTTTTAAACCAGTGCCCAAAACAATGGCCTCGTATTCTTCATTCATTTTAATATTTTTATTGCCGCACGTTAGTTTTACGAAATTGTATCTTTTTAAGTTCCTACAAATTCTCTACTTTGTATCTGGGTAAAAATGCTAACAAACCCTTTACGTTTCGTTATGCGATCGAAAATTTTTTCCTCCTTCTTTTGCCGTTTTTCTGCTAACACAAATTTAAACGTTCAATAAAATTTTTTCTATTCGTCTTTTCCAATTCGCCCTTTCGCGAAGTTGGAATTCGCTCAGTTTTTATCACTGTTATGTTGGTATTACAACTTGATTTAGTTCTGCACAGAGTTGCATTCGCAAAAATTACATTTTTGTGAACAACGTATGCAGACCCACTTATTTTGTTTACATCATTTGCAGATGAATCCTTTTCTCATAGAGAATGGAAAGTTTCTGCCACATGCAAATTAATATAATGGCCTGTAATGTTGTAGCAAAGAGACTTTGGTCACTTTTGTTAGGAATATCGTATCTATGAAAATTTTAACTAACATTTAAATTGGTCAGCAGAAGCATTGTATACTGTAAGTTGCAATGTACAAATTTGTTAACTAAATTTATTCATTAAATCTTTTACTAAAATGAATACAAAAGCTGTATAACAACAATTTCAGTATATTTCTATGCCGCTTTCACGCGTGTACCAATCTTGTATATTTGAGGAATTTTTGGAAAAACATGCACTTTCTCGATGTAATTGTCTTGCGTTACTTTTTTGTAGCAATAGCTACAATCTGTAGACATCTTTGCTTAAAATTATACTATGCATATTTCTTATATTTTTCACACGTATACTTATATTCTATCATTTTTAAATATATAGCAAAATAAAATTTTTTCAAAATATATCTAACACTTGTTTTCTTTAAGAAACAGTATTCGTGTAAATCTTTTAACTACATATCATATGATATTATAATTTTAAATGTTATTGGCAACTTGGGTTTGAATAACTTTCTCCCAATTTTACTACTTGTTTCTCTATACCAAGGAAAAGTCACGCTTGCAAATACTGGTAAACAGTTGATGCTTTGACGTTTATTGTTAAATTTTGCTTGCCTTTGAAATGGTTGCTTGCCAATATTAGCCTATTGCTGGCGTCTTATTATAAAAGATTGTGTTATTCGTTTTCGCCTTGCTTGAAAAGGGAGAAAGAAACATCGAGAGAGTGGAGAGAGACAAACCACTTTTTAACAAAAACGTTTTCTAGATTTTTTTCTACGTTTAAATGCAATGCGATAACAGAAATTTGGAGCAAGGAACGGATCATTTTTCATTTTTTTTTGAATCTCTATAAGAAATATGCAGGAAAATAAATGTTTCTCTCAGAAATAGAATTTTATTTTCAACAAATTCAAAAACATAATGGAAATAAAAAATTTTTTAAATTTTAAATTTCCGTTTTTTTTTTGAAAATTACAAAAATTTTTATTACTACAATTTTTTAAGGTATTTTTATATACACATTTACACAATTTTTAATAATTAAACATACATTTAAAAAAAAAAAACATTTAGCAATAATATCAAACTTTCAATAATACAAATGAATCAGGTTAATAATTTTAAATTGTAACGTTAATATCGTAGGGTTAGTAAAAATTATTCAATTAACTCTCTTCCCTACAATAATTCCCGCCTTCCTGGTATTCTTCTATTCTTCTTATTTTTTTTAATATTAACTGTCCTTAATCTCTCATCTCTTAAATAATTTGAAGAAAAAAAATTTATATAAAAAACTAATTGAATAGAATAGGCTAATACTGCGATCCTAACAAAATTTTAATTAATATTATTGAAAATCCAAATATAAGAACTAATATAATAAAACGATTAATTTTACAATCTTTTAATGTGTATTCTTTTCTATAATAAATTATTAAAGAAGAAATTATTAATAAACATAACTTATTGCCTATGCAAGCTCCCGATTTTGTTTTGGTTGCTTATGCAGACGGAACGTAACAATGTAAGAATGCTCACATTATTTTTAACTGCAGTAAATTAAGGTGGCCAGAAAAACATTTATAAATTTGGAATGCTATATGTAAAATTTAAAAATAATTTTTTTCTTCCATATTCAATAATAAATCATTTTAATATTGTTAATATTACATTTAATATTGTACACTAAAAATATATAAATATATGAAAAATGAGCAGGTGGTCACCTTAACTGCAAGCAAATAAGTTTGATGAGTCTGATGAGCTAAGTTTACATTATTTCAAGAAATCGCAAGAAATAGTAAAGTAACGAATGAACGATGAGCGAATATTGACGGTATATTTATTAATTTGAAGATGTGTAACGGTATTTTCGGGGTGAATGTAAAAATAACAAGTATTCGGATATATGTGTATTTATGCAAAATTGAAAATAATTATTGAAGAAAAAATTAAAAAGAATATCACACACATAAATAAAATCTTTTTCTAACAAATTTTTACTGAGAGTAGAAAGAAAAAAATATTTCATTGAAAGCGCAAAATCCAAACATAAATAAATAAATAAATACCAATATCAAAAAAAAAAAGAAAAAATAAATAAATGAGAGACTTGGTAACGTGTACTTATATTTGCGAGTGAGAAGAATGAAATCGAGAAAAAATCCATATGAAGCAGAAATTGTAGAAAGACATTGAAAGTTTGAACAAAAGAGTTAATTTTTGGAACACATAATAAAAATGAAAAGCGTCCATGCGATCGACAAAACATTTGATATATAAAATTAAATTCTCTAAAAATGTGAAACTTTGCAAAAAAATAAAAAAGTTAATGTGGTTAAAAAAACCCATGAGTTTCAGAAAGAAAGTTGACACTTATTCCACGTTAGCAAGTATACACACACACATACACACACACAGGAGGTTTACAGTGAATGTATGAAAGGAAGTAAGTTCAATTACTATGTTCCTTTCATTTAAATGTTTTTTAATTCAATTAGTGGTTAATTAAGTTATAATCAGACGTGTTTGCAATTAAAAATTATTTATATTAATTAATGTAAAATACTGCAAAAATTCGGTTTGAAACGAATTTTTGTATCAATATACATTCGAAGAACGAGCACATTTGATCTGCCTCATTGACTTCTTTGGTGCCAAAAGAATAACTTAGATTGTTGTAAAATTTATACATTGTTAAATATTCATTTTTGTTTAAAATTATACGAAGATAGTGCGATTTTTAAAAAGGTCACATGGACAATGTTTTTATGCAATTTTTAATCGATACTAGTTTTGAGATTATAAGTTATATCATTTGCAGATGAGTTTTTGATGCAATCTAAGCCTTTCTAACTCCTAACTGCCTAACTGACTCTCGCAATTAATGTTATTACTGATGCTATTCAAGAAATTCCTGAGACAAACCTCTACACCTACCTATCTTTGTTACGTTTTTAATGACAGAGTAAGTATATCTTCTGGCGATTGCTGTAAACAAAAAACGAGTTTTTTGCTTACATTAAAGAAAAAAGAAGACAACATAAGCATAACAAGCAAGCACAATAAAGTTAATCAAGCTCATTTGCCAATTAGAACGACAACCAGTTTACTTTGGTCCATTACGTTCTATAGCAGAATACCTAACAGAAGAGAATAGTGGAAAAGAGAAATGAAAACTTAGTCTCAATTTAGTAAAATGTTGTATACCTCTTTTTTCAAGCCGGTGTTTATATACAATTCATGCTTACACTTTTCAGACATTTTTTTTGGATTATTAAATAGTTTTCCGTAAATATTTTGGATTTAATAGATATTTCTTTGAAGATATTTCAATTGCATCTCTTTTTTTTTCTATTTAGTTTTCATTATAGATGTATGAATCTTCAAAAAATGAAAAAAAGTCATAGAAAATTCAATGTTTCATATTCGGATGCGATCGACGTTTCAACTCAGGCTAATGTAAAACGAATCCGGGAAGGTAAATGGCGCCATAACTTCATTTCATTTTGTTCGTTAGTGCAAACATTAATTGCGCGAAGTTCGAACTTTCGCTTTATCAACCTCATTTATGACATAGTGTATAAATTTTTTCTTTTCAAATATTAATTATTTTACGTAAGACATGTTTTGTCTATAATATATCGTAAAAAAACTCTGGAAAAGTTCTATTTTTACTATATTTTGACTTAGTCCCTTCGAGACTTCGGTTATCATAATTCTGTTAACGGCTTAACGGGGCTCTGTACAAAAATTTTTCATTTGGGTCTAGTTATATTTAAAAATAACTTCACACCCTTACGAACTGACGTACACAAATACGTATCGCAATTACATTTTAGCATAACACGATAAAGCTGTCTTGAATACAGAAAAATTAGTGTGCATTATTTTCAGTGTATTCTCCGCATTTATTATTCACAATATTTCCCAAAAAATCAAAAACAAAACAATAAGAAACTTTTCGACCCGTTAGATTAATGGTATTAATATAATATTTCATTAAATTGTGAACATCATCAAAAACGAATATTCTTCTAGCTTGTACAAACGGTTTAATTATGTGTCACTATTTTCCATCTGTGGTAAAGTTTGCAAAACACGGCAACACTTAAACAATTTTTGCGCATATGCTGTCTACTCATTTTACCTAAGCAAATTTTTCGACATGATATTTTTGTATTTTTACGGCAACTTCGATTATTGCCACGAACGTTGTATTAATCCGATGTCGTCTAGAGACATGCCGTTACTAAGGACTTCTGCCACATGTACAAGCAACTCGTTACCCGTTTTCCTTAAAGATGACATAACAGTATAATAGCTATCAAACATTGAGTTCTACGTATGAAAGGAATATCTGAGACATTTTCTTTGGACTACATAAAATATAATTTTTGATAGCTTTGAGTAACTCACGTTCAGTGCCATATATAGGAAGCGCTGCTTTTCAGTTTTATTTGAAGGCATTTGCTGTGGGTAGCGCAAGCTCCAAAAGATATTCTGCACGCCAGAGAAAACATTAATGTTGGCGCTATACGCGAATATCTCTGGCACCCTCTTTTAGGACAATGTATTCATTATACACACCACCATAACGGTACTGTTACGAAAGAACATGTGACTTAATTAAGGCGCTGATGCAGTTGCGCTCATCATTAAAGGAAAATTCTCATAAAAAAATGCCAAAACATAAACATGTGGTTTTTAACCATGATAACATTCGGCCGTACTTTGCAAAATCTGTCCTGCAAATGTTAGGGGTTCTGAACTGGATACGCTGTTGTCCTCCCTGCATTAATTTCTTTTACAAACTGAATGCTTAACTATTTAGCCCTAATAGACGAATGATTCTTTCGGTGGGAAAAGATGGGAAAAAATAAGTTTTCAGCGGCCGCTTTACTATTCTCTCAAAAATGGCTCTGCTCATTCATTTTTTTTTTGTTTGGCAAATTTTTCACTAGGTCTTTTGGCTATGTGATGGTACATGTGGGCATGGCAGCATGTTTATATTAGGCACGTTTACGCAGAAAGTTATTTTAAAGTGGTCTCGTTTTTTTGGTCAAGTTTAAGCCTTTTTTTAACTACAATATTTTTAGAAAATAATAAAAAAACCAATTGGGGCGTTGAAATCAAGCTAGTTGCTGGTACATATAACATAGCAGAGCGACATAAATATTTATACAATTTTTTTTAAAACTTTGCCTTACGAGACACTAAATGGTATGAGGAAGGTTGTAAAAAGTCTTAGAATAACTCATCTGATAGATACGCAGTATTCATAATTTTAAAGCTGAAATTCATGCTTTTTTGGTGCTAAAATGAAAGCTATAACACATTTAATGAAAAGAGCAAACAAGAAAGTATCGTCCCACCAGGCGGTAATCTTCATCTGAAATCAGTGCATAACATCAATCACCACATTTAGGGCATTTTGGACTTTATTTATTTCCGAAATTGGTTTTTGACTGTAAATTCCAGCTTTGTATTAATGTATTAATAAACTAACATCTTCGATTACGTGCTAAACCGACTCAAAATCACACTCTGGTTAGGAATACTAGTATGTACTGTAGATCTAGTCTTCGGTCATAAGTGCCAAAATTGGCGATAAATCGCGACCAAATTATGACAAATGCTTTCAAATGAGGTGTGTTCTCCGTTTTCTTTGCAGTCTCCTAAAGTAGAATATAATCCGGCTGTCTTTGTTATCCTATTCTACTCTAAGTCTCCAACGCGATTTTTTTTTTTGCATAAATGCATAAATTTAAGACACAAAATAGTTAACAACTACACAAAGAATAAATTAATCCTTTCTGTTGACTGTGGAATAAATTTAGGTGATTTTTTGCATTAACTTGATCAAAGTAAAATTAAGTTTGTTTATTAAATTAATTTGACTCTATAGTATAAATATATATTTATATACACACATACAATTAAATTGATAGTGGCGCCACGCAAAACGTGTGTTTGTCTTCGAATAGTAGCATAGTTAATTAGTTGTTCATTTCGCACATAAGTTCTTTCGGTAGATTTGCTTTATAGGCGATCACACTTTTAAAATAAAATTTAGATTTTAAGATGTTAATTTACTTTTATGTAGCTAAAACGAAGATGGTGAGTTAAAGCATATTAGTAATACAAAATTATATACGACTGTGCTCAAAAGAACACAGAATTCAAAGGAACGTTTGCTTTAAATATACGCGTACATAGGCTGACAAACATCAATTTTTTGATAACGGCTCAAATGTCATTAACATCAGGCAAAAATGTCATGTCATTTTTCGGTTAGTTTATAATGATAACGTTTTCTATTATTATTGGGAACCGTTTTGGGCTGATTTTCAAAATGGATAAATTATTCGAAGGTTGGAGTTCTGTTTATGTAACCGATAAAACTAATAATGCTACCCACAAGAAAAAAATGAAATGGTGCTGACCACCAGATCATGACATTTTGCACGCACGTTTATCCGTAGTTTCCAGATTAAGTGCGCACATATGGTACGGTATCTGCGTACGGTTCTATGATTGCGTTTAATTGGATTAAGTGCACATTTAATTTTGTCATTTCTCATGATGATGATGCTGTCATTGCGGATTGATTGCATTTTAATATGTTACCTTCAGATTTGGTCGGCACATTACAAATAAATAACTGGCTTCATATGCATGAGATGAGGGTGTCAAATTATGCAATATTTTATTTTATTGATAAGATATTACTGCATATATTTAGTATGTGTGCCGAAAATCAACGCGCGAATGATTATCGTTGCGATTTTTGAAGTTGTTTTCATCATCTGTTGATTGAAAGTGCACTAGTTTATCTACCACAGTTTTAACATCCCAAAAATATCATAATCGCGAGGGGTAAATGTATTTAATCGGTTTGAGACTGTAGCTCGGTTCAGTCATAGCTATACATCTTACCAGCTGTTGCGATTGCTATTGCGATGGTCAAGAAGTAATATAAAAAAGGATAGCTTTTTAATTTTGTTCATTTCTATAATTAAGCATAGTAAACCATTAAAGTGCCAAAAAAGGCAATGGAAGAGGATTTAGCATTGTAACAATAATATAGATAATTTAATATGGATAAATAAACAAAAGTTAGTATAACCTTTTGTTGCGCTTACATAACAATTAACATAGACGAATTATAATATATTTATGCATAATATCAAATCCGCGTAAAATTTCACAATGCATTCCACTTGCTTCGGAATTTCAATCTTGGGTGTTAGTTTTTAGATGGAAATTCGAAAACACTTTGACAAATAGATAAATGACGAATGATAGGAAAACGAATACCATTAAATATAATCGGAATATACTAAAAGAATTGACCAATTTAATATGTCAAAGTTTTCGAGGTACGAACGTAAATTCACTCTGCGTAAAGAGGCGTTTTACAAAGATTAACCACAAAAAAGGACAAGTGAAAACTTAACGCTCGAGCTAGGCCGCTTTTTTAATACGCTGTATCACATTGTTTGACACAGTTCTTATTTTTGCCGTAGAACACAAAAATTACACCCTGATTTTATATGAACTTACCATTATAGAAATGTATATTAAAAATAATACGCCTTTACAAATAAAGGCTTGCTTTCCGCAAGAATGGTTATGCACGAGATGTTCAATAATTGAGATACGTGTTTGTTCGAAATTCAGCACAGTTAATTATTGTGTAAAACGTAGAATTTTCCGCCTTAAAACGCAATAATAGCTTTCGTACATTGGTCAGAACACGTCATTGTACCAAATTTCATGAAAATATCTCAAATTTTCCGACCTATAGCTTGAACACAAATTTACATGGGCAGACACCAGACGGACAGACGGGCTCAGAGTCATAATTTGAATTGATCGATATAATAAAAAGTGCGTCTATCTTAAGCCCTTCTGCCCGTTACATACGTTCGCGCTAACTTAGTACACCCTGTACCACAAGTGGTATAGGGTATATTGAGATGATAATACGTTAAATTGTTGGTAACATTATTGTGTATGTATGAGTAGTTAGCACTTACTCCGCAGAATTCATTCAGTTACATGTTCATTTAAAGCGATGACTAAATGAAGTGTAAAAGAAAATATGCACGTATTAACATTATGCAATAAATTAAAGAAAACAAACTCTTAAAAAAACTTTACAGGAACAATTGAACACCTAAAGTAGGCCGAATGGTAAAAGTAATTGCTTTTTTTCTTTTGCGTTATTATAAAATTCCGTTCCTTCGCAAAGGGTTAATCGGATTCATGTAGAGTCATCTCGTATTTGTACAATCGATAATGACGTGGGTGGTTGTTTAAGTTAGTTAGTTATGTATCAAGAATAAATTTAATTTTAAGCTACGAAATACGTATCTTCTGTTCTCTCTCTCTTTGGATGGTATGTTTTCGTATTATTGTATTTTCATAGGAATAAACGGTATTTCCGTATATTTCACCAAAATATTATGCATACATTACAAAACGGAAAGACAATATTTTTTACGCAAGCATATGTACTTTCTTATACGTAATTGACTTATCCATTGTTTCCATTCCTAAATTTTAATTCAATATTGTTTTCTTTGGCATATAAACAACGCAGCAATATTGTTGGCGGACGGTAAACAAGAAATACGTACTGAATGTATATTTTGGACTAATGAGCTACAAAAATTTCTCGACAAATTAGTGTAAGGGTGTGAAGATAAATACGAATTCAACTGCCAAAAACGCTTACCAAGTCGCATAGCAGAGCTCTGTAAACACGCTCACAGAGCTCTTTTAAGTAGTTACGACTAAGTAATGTTTGGTTTTGGAGGTATACTCCTTACAAATCAGGAAACGTAAGACAGTTCTTCCAACAGCTCATGAATTTATACAACAAACAGAAAACATAAGACAGTTATTCCAACAGCCCATGAATTTATATGACAATACCTTCCATATAGCCCTTTTAAGGCATTTACAGGATTAAGAGAGTTGGTAAGCATTTTTGTAGTTAAATTCGAATTTATTTTCACACTCTTAATTCGTGCTAGTTAGTGTATAATGCTTAGTATGCTTGCAAGTTTATTAAATATTTTCATTTATTGCTCCTTAGAATCTTCTCGAAATCTATATATACTCCTTACAGCCATAAATATAAAAATGTAATTGACTATAGCACCGTATGAGTGCACGAGCGATTATGTTCATGGAATAATACATATGTTAGCAAAACAGTTATTTATACTTGGCCTTTAGCCAAGAAGAGGGGAAGCCATTATAGGACGATAACATGCGATTGGATCGCTTAAATATAAAATGGATGATTTTACTTTAATGTGATCTTCTATCCGATGTATATAATATGATAATGATATGATAATTTTGATTCCTTTTCTCTGTGCTCTTGATTTAATTTATTTATATAACTCATTTTCCTTTCATTTTCCATTCATTAGCATCATTAATTGAAACCAAGAAAAGGCAACTTATTTCGAGACCGGTTTTTGTGTATATTTCTGAAGTTGAGAAATTGGAATAAAGTGCATAAATGATGACATACTCATTGTAAGTGCTACAACCAAGTTTTGAATTTTTATTCAAAAATCGCATTCATGTTAAATAGAGAAATACCTTAAAACATCAGCATTCGATTTTTGGTTTTCAAAAAATTCCCACGACACCTAACATGTCAATGCTAAAAAAGTTGGATAATCTCGAAAGAATTTTATTATTTTCTCTTGTATAACTTACAATTCATAGCGAATATTACCAAAAAATGTACCACAAATTGTTGTGTACCAAAAATTTTAAAAAAGGTAGGCAATATATATTCGACGGAAAATCTAAACATTAATGCAGGAATTTTAGCAAGGTTCGGGACTTTCTGATTTCGGAATTTTCAACAAAAGATCAGACAAAGCGGTGTTTTTGGCCCAAGTATCACATTACTCAATAAGTCTACGGTCTAGTTAAGGAAAACATTTTTTTAAGAAAGTTATCTTATTTATCAATATACTAAATTCGAAGAGTAATGCATTCATTCTAACGTTTCTCTAACTTTTGAAAGCCTTCTTTTTGTGGAACAATTTGCCGACATTCTTAAAATAAACAGACCTCATTTTTGGCGGTTAGATGTGGAGAGCAGGTTGGAATTTAGTTAACGTTTTCATCGATTTGCGACACTAGGCATTGTGTTGGTGAAATACTATTTTTTTCTTTTTCTGATATCTACACTCCATCGCTGGTTTCCTTTTTAATTTCACTTTGAACATATATGCTAAATGAACTGCCTTCTCATGTTTTTAATTGTCAGCTAACAATTTTTGCATTTTTTTTACAACGGCTGTTTTTAGGCAACCAAACTTTTCAGCTTCATCATGCTAGTTCGTGTTTGTACGACCGCCTTTAAATGCAAAGTACCTGTCAATAAAAGTTGATTTCACTTCGAAAGTATTTTCGGTCAAAAAATAATTTTTAATCAAGGCGTTCCTTTTATCCATGCTTTGAAAAATTACAATAAGAGCGCCAACGAAGCCATTCTAACATGTAAACCAATTGTCAGAATGTCATAAAATTTAGGCAAGTATCGTTTGAAGCTTGATGATACCATTCAGAAATTATGTGGATCTTCCAAGAGCGTTGCCATGTATAAGTCAGACCTAAGACAAATTGAGTGATGTGTTATATATGTATATAAATATAAAACCGCCTATAAAAATCATAATTGGGAACCGGAGTTGTCCTGCCGAAATGGTGTGGTTGATGCTCTTTGTTAACACATCGTTCTAAACTTGTTGGATTTGTATTACTTTTTTTTTTGAAAATTTTGAACAAAACTGAAATAGTACACCTATAGCACGGCATCTCGAAACTTGTTTTTTTATTGCCATATAAATTAGTATTGCAAAATTATAATTGCGCAAGTCATCAATTATGAATATTAAAAAAATGAGGGATGAAGGCACAGATTTTGACATAAACATCGCCAGTGACGTCTGCCAGATGTTTGAGTGAACAAAATTCACGTAATATAATAATATTAATATCTTAGCCACACAATGCAATATGCTAATACGACCAGGTCTAGTTTGACATAGTTTAATCCAGTTTTCTCCTATTTATTATGGAAAAACTAAAACTAGGTTGGTATCAAATTTGTACACTGATTAAGAAGGGAAGTTCAGAAAAGGAGCGTTAGACACATTGTAGTCAATTTGCGATGATTTCTTATCTAATTATTCTAATTTCTAATCTAATCACAAGTCTTCTCAATTTCTTCTTTCTTTGTAGTTCCACTTACGTGATGATTTACACATAATGAGCTGCTGCGTTTCATAGGAACTAATGGTGTCTAGTGACAATGCCGTCCGCAAATACCGAAGAACTGCGGCGAAAGTTTACTATTGTTCAGCAGAGATCGGCACCGCCTGTTTTCGTAACCGGCGCAACATCTACAAACGCGTCGAATCCTTTATACGACCCACTAAATTCTGCTGGTATACCATTAAATTGTACAAGCGCTCTAATGAGTGCTTTGCCAGAACCCGAAAGAACTTATGTTTTTCCAGGTCCCGTTGGCCCTGGAGGAAGCGGTACAGATAATCCAGCCACCGTTATACCGGGCGTGGCGATAGTGAATCCAGTTATACACACACTCACCATTGGTAGTGTTCGTGGTCACGCACGTTCCATAAGTCACGGTGGTGGGGTTATTGTGGGTCCAAGCGCCAGACCAATTAAATCCGCTCTAAAAGGACATCAACGTGCTTTCTCCCAAGGACAGATAGCCGACTCCTCTAACAACACGGCGTCGCCGCGCGGTCATAGTCGTGTCGGCTCTAAAACCGAATTCATTCTCCCGCCTGGTCACAAGGAAGAAAATGAGACTCGAGAGTTTGGTCCTTCATTATCATCTGCGGCCGCTGGTCGTGGCCATTCACGTCAAGCGTCACGTTCTGAATCCATCTACACCCTGCGTCGTTCCGAAACACCGCCTTGGTGGAAACGAATAGGTGTTTGCCATGCAGAGAAATCCGAAGAGCGAAGTTTCCGCATTGTAGTGGCAAATCACACAGTGCCACCGAAAACTCCAAAACGTGAACATCCAAATGGTCACTTCGTTGGTAACAAAATCCGCACTACCAAATATACACTGCTGTCGTTTATACCGAAGAATTTATTAGAGCAATTTCATCGTGTCGCGAATTTATACTTTATATTCATAGTTTTACTTAATTGGTTTCCAGCCATTAATGCATTTGGCAAAGAGGTTGCCATGATACCGGTACTCTTTGTTTTGGGTGTAACTGCCGTTAAAGATCTATTCGAAGATCGAAGACGTCGATTTTCAGATGAAAGAATAAACAATAGTACGTGTCGCGTTTACGATGGGTAAGCTTTCGTTAACCCTTACTAATTTATTTAATTTAGTAATGATATATGGATTACCTTCAAAATTAAAAAAAAAGAAAATATAAATCACCAATCAGCACAACTTTCCTTTTTCTCCAAGCCAAGCACACATAGTGCTTACTATTTTTTCATATATTTCGTGTTCTACATTTTTTTGCACATTGCGGGTAAGGTATATTAACTGGATTATATAATTTGTAAATCATATTGTGAGATACATCAGAAAATATATAACTTGTATTTAATAAGAGAGTAAAATTGAAAATTCTTTTATACATATTTCATAAAAGTATATAATAATTTTGAATGAAGCGTATCTAAGTCCACTTATTTCAATATTTCTAAGCTGCACACTCGAGTTTTTACAAAATTTAATGACGTGTACACGTTAAACATTCGAACGAAAACAAATTAAGTTTTTCATTTATAAGGCACCAACCTGCTGCCGATTGAATGATGTGACGTTTAAATTATATGAGAGGATGATAAATTTAAGGAGAAAAAATTTTTGCTTACTTCGTTTACACGGCACGTGACGGCTTTCGTTTATTCATGAACGGCTTGCCAACGTTGTTGTAGAGTAATAAAAAGCGTTGTTGGCCAGTAAGCTGAACTATCACATGCCATTTTAATGGCCTGATTTGTATACAATAAATACATATCCTATTTATTTTAAAAAATTTGAAAGCAGCTTATCATTTCAAGTACACTTAGTTCTTAAAACTGTTTAAAGTTTTCTACTTTTCGAAGATACTAAACGTACACAACAAGAATGATATATATAACAGTATTTATAAGTAGGCTTAGAATAAAATAACTTCGCCTTGGAGATGATCTCTGGCGCTTTTTGCGTTTGGTCCTTTTCCCCTATCGATATCTCGTCGTTATCTCATATTTGCTGAAAAATAATTCAGCGTTGAACATGTTTTAGCCATTTTATACACGATACTATATGTGATACACCGTATAATAAGTTTGTACCGATTGCACGAAATAGTCAAAAAACTTAACGATAAAGCCGCAATCGATTGGCAATATTAATACTTCATGATCAAAATTGTTCCGTAATAGCTTCCCATAAAAATGAATCGTATCAAGTTTGAACACTGTTGGTCTAGTTTTTAGGACCATACAGAGCGATTTCCATAAACACTGAGCCTCTATTAGCCAACAAAGTTTAATTTTTAGTACTTCATGACGAAGTAGGTGAATAACAAAACTCTGGGAGGAAATTAATTTTGATAAATTGAAATTTTTGAATGATATTAATGTGAACATAAATTTGCTATGATTTGGTTTCACTTGTCGCCTGTTTAACAGAGAAGTGTCTGTTACTAACATTAAGTAACAAATGCGTCGTCTACAGGAAACATTTTTTAACGATCATATCAAGTAATCAGAAAACAGTAATATTCTTACTCTTTACCAATCGCTTACTCGGGTCAATTTATCTAACTTCATTTGCCTTCAATGCCATAAACTTGTCAAAACTTAATGTGTGGCAAAAAACACTCTTAATGTTTAAACGAGTAAAGAACATCGAAAAAATTAGAAAAATCTAATATATATGTCAGTATATATATATATCCTTCAGTGATGACTATAAAAAAATACAAAAAAAAAAACGAAAGTTTTCTTCATTTTCTTATCATTAATCTTCCGCTTACAGCGAATAGGTGTGTGGGATAACAATAGATGCTTATACATAGTGCTTTAATTAGCAAAAATCGTTTTATTTCCAGGTCCATTGTACAAGTTGTGGCACACAATAGAAGTCAACCCTTCTGGTATACTAGATAGTTGTTTTCCGCATTTTATAGCGCACTTTATTCGTGTGCATTAAGCAAGTACTAGAAAGAAAGCAAAAAGAAACACTTAAGAAAATTATATTCGGTAATGACCGAATCTTTTATACCCATCAACATTAACCTAAAAAAGACAAAAAAAAAAGATAAGAAATGCCTTTGCATGCTGTATAATATGGAGTGGACGCAGCTGATTTTTTCTATTTGCAAAATAACAGTTTTTATCGTATAGGCATGAGAGCGTTGTAGGTGTGTCCTTTGAATAGTTTGGGTCAGTTCCAAATTCTTTTGCAAACTTGTAGGCGATAGCTTTATTTTCGCTAACGGAAGACTGTTTACTACATATACTACAAAGTTGTGCAAACAATTAGATGGACAGACGAGCAGGCGGACATGTTTAGGTGCATTCCAAATTTGAAACTGGCCAAGAATTTGTATACTTTATTGAGTTTTGAAGCTTGTTTCTGTTCGTTGTAAAGGTATTGAAAAACAATTAAATTTTGATACCTTCGCCACTAGAATATGCGTTCAAATTTTTGTGCATTTATATGCTATAACCTATGAGTAATGAGCAAAAAACCAGTTTTTCTCAACAGAGGTGTTCTCAGTTTAAATGGCGGTGTAGGCGCAGACCCATTTTCCCACTTCCAAAGGTTCTGCCACATTTGAAGTCTATTTTTGAGACAAGGAGAACGTTTAAAACAGACATTACAAAGACGAATAGGCGGACAAGCTAAAATCGATTTAGAATTTGAAATTGAAATTAACATAGCTGCAAAGCTTTGAAGAAGCCTGTTGGTATCTTTCTCCTTATGTTAGGGGTTTATATATTTTTATATGCATTATGTGGCTGAAGGTATACTGTTTCTAAAACAACTAATAGGCAGCTCCAGAACCCTTACAAGGTACATATTTTCTTAATCGGTAGTCATGTTTGATTGGGTATATAAGTGAGGTCCTGGTAAAGATTCTT
The DNA here is from genome assembly GCF_014805625.2 of Glossina fuscipes. NCBI lineage: Eukaryota > Metazoa > Arthropoda > Insecta > Diptera > Glossinidae > Glossina > Glossina fuscipes. The sequence continues at coordinate 2,439,261 of NW_023998565.1, forward strand.
CCGGTCGTAAAAATTAAGATATCGGTTTGAAATTCGCTGAAAACATTAGAGGATCTTGCTCGCAGTCTTGTATTCAAAGGTAGAACAAGTCAGTCAAGTGACAAGCCTTCATTGCAGCACAAAATGAGAGCATTTCTGTTATTGTCACATGAATTTATAAATAAAAGACAAATACGGAATGTAATTGTCCGACCGTCTTTCTGATTAAGCGGACGAAGTTAGGTTTAACGCATTATTCGTCGAGATTTGGCGGCTATAAAAATAAAATTTGGGGAATATAAACCAAAATGGAAAGATAAAAAGTTTCATGCGTCTGTATGCACATAAATTAATTCTGATTAATTCTGCAAAATGCAATTAATTCTATATTTGGTGTATTTAAAGGAATTTGCATAAAACACTTTGCCTTAGCATGACTTAAAAGTCAATAACCATTACTGAGTTTGAGCAAATATCTTTGTAAGTTTCTTTTCTTTTATTTTTTCTTCAATTTAAGAAATGCTATACACTTTTATTACAAAAATAACCTTAACAAGTGATTAAATGTAAACATCATGTATGTACGAGCGCATTTAGAAAACGAAAATAACATTGAAATCACAATAAAAAACAACAAACGAAAACCAGTTTAAAATGAACGGACATTTGAACGGGCGTGTTTACGAGCCAACTTAGCTGCCCAACTTAGATACGATAGGAAAGTGCAGTATATTGCTTAATTCATACATATAAAGAAGACGATGATGGTGTCAGTGAAATGGTCCATCAACGGTGAACAAATTAAAATGAATTTTATCAAGCTTAGATATAGATGTTTGTTACTTTATAATACAAACAATAGCAGAGAGTAGGATCCATGATCAAAAGAGAGAAGAATCTATTGCGCTTCAGCCGAATTCTCTACTATCCTCTTTTAGCTTTTGTTACAGATAAGTGTTGCGCGTACTTGCGAAGAGTTAGTTGCTTTAATAGTCGCGCTTTCATTTTTTTAAATAATTCTTCTGCATTATATAGACGAAGGAATACTTGCTTTACAAGAATTTCGAGATAGTTATCAGGATTGCAATTGATTTGCATACAAAAATATATAGAAACTCCTTATAGCGATGACAAATCGAGACTCCGATACGTATTTCTACGATTTATGAATTATAACATGATCTTATTTGGGAAATATAATTTAGTCTAGCAGGGATACATGTATAAGTGCGTCAAATTTCCTACTCTCTGCACATAATATGAATGGATGATTATTTAAAATGGATATTTTAGCATTCAGCATCAAAGCCACTTTTTTACGAATAATATAAATTTTGCTAGTTGCTTTCGATAACATCCAACATAAGCTACTGATTGTTTTATCGAACTTAAATTATTGAAAAAATATTCAAGATATCCAATATTCGTTGATAGACATTCTTACACAATCGGTCACGTCGTTCTATATCTGTAATTTGTTGATGTCGAATAGGAGTTTGATCCGATTAAAGTCAAATCATTTTCATCGTAGAACTTGTATCATGCAATAAATATAATTATGGTTATTAAATTTCTACGCATATAGATAAGTTTTGCTTTCTCGTTATTCTTAACAGTAAATTTTGTACAGAGAATTGTAGATGGCTAGTGAAAAGTTGGATGTATTTTCGTTCAGGGAAAACATATGCAATGTGCAGGAATAATTAAGGAAAACTGGTTGAATTACCGATATTATAACGTACAATTAAATAAATTTTTGGCAAGATTTACAATAACTTCTCTTGTAATTTTCTTGCCGTTATTGACATTTGGCCTACTACTACTACACTACTCTTGTCCCAGAGAGAATCTAAATATAACATACAGTGAAATTAAGTAAACCTTATCTATCATATATGACTGGCTAATAATTAGGTAATAAACCAATTTACCTTAAATTTGGTGTAAGCAAACTTGAAACAAAACTAGTCATTTGCAATGATTGTCTTTTAGGGATTAACTTCGATTAAATGTTGTTAATACATTTCAATAAAATTTGTTAGTGTCAACAAGAAGCAAGATAGCAACAATTGTCTAAAAGGGAGATAATTTCATCTAGAGAACAATTTCAAATGCCGAGAAAACACTTAGAACTAATAAAGATATTTTATGTCGATTGTCATAACTATTTGCTGGATGCATTATTTCTTTAAGGTGGTACACATTTTTGATACACATTTTAGGTGTTGTCAGCTAAAAAATCAATCTATGTCAACCAACGATGTTCTCTAAAGGCTTTAGTTCTTTGCTTCATTTAGGAACGCGTACCGCATAGCATTTTTTTCTTATTTTTATTTATTTATTTTAATTCTACTTATACATGAAACTCAACTAAGCAAATAACAGTGGAGTTCAATTGGCACTTAACCAGCATAGAGCCACACTTACAACCGATACAGAACCAAATTGCAAATGAACCCCTAAGCCATCGCAAACATGCATAAGCCTGGCAACCGATAATAGTTAACGACAATTCATTTTCGAATCGTGACGACTTTTTAAGGTTAAAAGCTAGTTTAAGTACGATATAGGTAAATCGCGCGTATTAAGCAATGTTGCTTTAATGGACTTTAAAGAATCCGATAATGAGAATAAGTGGTAGACGTCATTTAGGTTCTTGCAAACAACTGTGAGCGGGTTAAACAACTCATAATTATATTTACACTGACTAAGCTTAACCAAGATAAAGTGCCTAGAGAAGCGGTTAGGACATTAAAGCTTATTTCACCAAGTAATGAAGGCGAGTCAATAGTACTATTTATTATTTTGATTACAAAGGAAACGCCACGAACAAACCTACGTTTCTCAAGGACAGCAGAAGCAACCTATTTTCATAGGGAGGAAGAGAGGCAATCGGATCCCAACCCAAATTTCTAAGGGCAAACAGCAAGAGTTACTTTTGAACAGATTCAATTGAATCTACGTAGCACCTATATGAAGGAAACCACACAACAGAGGTATACTCCAGTGTAGGTCTAACCAAACACATGTTAAGCCTTTTCGTAATATAAGGATCATCAAGCTCTTTGGACCACCTCTTCATAAAACGCGGACCCAGCTTTGCTTAACGAGAGCTCAATACGCAAATTGAAACGTAACCTATAATCAAATAGAAAGCCTAAATCTGTGAACGAATCGACGTCTTCCAACTTGTGCGAATCAATGAAATACTGAGTAATGAAGGACTTCCTTCTTGAGAAAGAAAGCTTCTTACATTTATTTAGATTTAGTTTCAGAAGATTCAAAGAGCACCACGCAACCAAATTATTCAAATCACTTTGAAGACGATGTGATTGCGATTCGACGGAAAAGGAAGAAAACAGTTTCACATCATCAGCACATTAAGATCTGGCTGGAATTAACCACCGATGGAAGATCGTTAATGTATAAACTAAATAAAATGGGACCTAAGTGGCTTCCCTGAGGTAAGCCAGATATAACGGGGAATTCATCCGAGGTGATAAAGTTGAACAAAACCCTGAAGGATCTACTGTGCAGATAAGAGCTTATCCATTTCACTAACTAGAGAGGGAAGCCAGGGGCTTGGAGTTTAAAGATAAGTAAGTTATGATTAACCATATCAAACACTTTGCTTAAATCAGTGTATATAACATCTGTGAAAGAGCCTCTAGAAAAAGCCTTGAAAACATGACAAGTAAACTCTAACAAATTGATAACTGCAGATCGCCCTTTCCGAAAGCCATCCTGGTGCGGAGAAATATACGAATTAATGGCAAAGGCTAAATGCTGAGTCACAATTCGCTCTAATAACTTGGGCAAGACACTCAACTTGGCTATGCCTCCGCAGTTCTCAACAAGTTGTTTACTTCCACTTTTGTGAATAGGATTAAAGAAACTACTCTTCCAACACAAGGGGAAATTATCTAAATTCAAAGGCTGGCTAAAAATCTTTGAGATAACACCATATAACTCGACAGCGCAAGATTTAAGTACACATCATGCAATTCCATCAGGTCCAGGCGCACAACTATATTTTAGAGAACTCAACCCTTTAAAAACGTCATCTTCCGAAATAATCAAGTTAGGTATTGAAACCGAGTTAGTTATAGGATATGGGTAGTTTGCTGATAAATCGTAATTAGCAATCGAAAAATTTCGTCGGAAATACTCAGCAAACAGTATTGAGATTTCAAAATCATCCGACGAATCAGAGTCATTAAAAGAAAGATGAGAGGGATATGTGGAAATTTTTCTTTTAGAGTTAACAAATTTAAAAAAGTATTTAGGATTTCAAACAGAGAGGACTTAATGGAGTATAGATACTTTGTTCTTTTTAAGATTTTAAGTGAATTAAGTCTCATGGCACGTAAAAGCAGGTAGGGCAACAGATATCCTCTAATGGAATAGGCAAAAAAAGGCTTTGTTATTATGTAACACATGTAAACTGTGGATGCTTTGAGGTGGACAGTGGACATCCGTCTACAAAGAGTAAAACGAACGAAGTAACAAGATTTATTAGAAATCGCCGAAAGTAGAATGTTGTAAAATCGTTAAGTCGTCAAACTTTTTTGGACTTTTATTAATTCTTTACATATAGATAATCTTGAATTTGAATTACTTTGCAATAAAACTTAGTTCTTAATTCCAAAAATAACGATATCATGCTTTACATTTTTTACATATATTTGGTAATCATTTCTGGAAAAAAAGGAAAAAATGAAATTTTTGGAAAAACTCTATTGTATTTATCAACATAACCTCTCTCTCTCACAAGTGATATGATAAAATTATTCTCTAATATTTCAATGCCTTTTCTGTTGAAAGCTTTATCAAGACCATCCAAATACAGTTCGGTTTCCGCAATGACCTTTAGGATTTACAAAGGGAGAATAATCCTTGGAAGCTATATCTGGAGAATGTAGTGGACGTGGTAATGGTACGAATACCATTTTCCGCAATTCCACTATTCTAGTCATCGAGTCATGGCACGATTCTACAGTGAGCAACCGTGGAGGTCATTTGGACGATAACTTTCTCTTGCTCACTTTTTTATGCAAAGTGATGAATGCCCTTGCCTTTGCCATGGCAAGTCTTCTTTGCAACTTCAGTTTTCAATTATCATAAACAATTTTTGGAACTTTTTTGATAAACGAACTAATTTCAAATAACAAACCCATTACAAATAGTTTTTTTTTGGACGGAGAAGAATTGTATTGAATAATTTTCAAGCCAGGTCTGACTTTAAAGAGTATTTTTCCGTCTCTATAGTGCCGTTAACTCGTAACGGAACGGACGAAATAAGATAAAATTTTAAGAAAAAGTTGGCACAACATGGATTTTTTATAAGTTACAATGTCTATGCGTTAGTACCGGATATTGCTGACCGGCTGCTTGACAAATAATACGCGAGGCACGTCTAATGTCGACAACAAGCCTTACTTTACTTGCGTTATTCAATATTCAAATGTAGATTTTATTTGCCAACAATAAACAGTATTCAGATATAATCGACAAACAAAATTTATTGTTGTGTCCAAAGGTTTTTAATAGTAATGAGCCTGTAATTGCATCCTGGGAGATATTCGATCTTTTATTATATTTTCTATAACTTCAGAGAGAATAAATACAAAGCATTGATATGTGACGTAGTTAAATTATGTTCCACTTTTGAATAATTGTAAGTATTTATAGAAGAATGGTAAAAATAAAATCTCCTAGGACAGATTGAATGTTAGCAAATGTAAGTAGCTCGCCGTTGCATCTCATTTTTAATGTTTTCATGCTTCACAGATTAATGAAATTGTGAAGGTATCGAAAAAAAAGAAATAATTGCCTTGACTTTCTTATTACATTTGACTTTCTTATTACCTATAGTAATTTTTTTTATTTTTTTGGAAACAGCGCGATTTCATTTTATCGAAAGTTGATAACGCAATACGTATAATAATGACTAAGCTTGTTAATATATATATATATGTTTATTTTTGATGAACTTTCTACAATGTGGGTGTATTTTAACACTATGTTGCTTTAGAAACGTACTATGTAATTATTAATGTGCTACTATTGAATTCGTGCCTGCCTGCTTGTAATATAGATACGTCCGACTTTTATGGACAACAGACAGTTTGCATGAAACGCGACATGATATTATACATTTTATTTGTTCGGCTGTTTTCATTTTTAGGTACGTAAATACGTATGACATATATATAAGCTTCGGCACCTCTATATGCACACAAGTACATATATTGCCATTTAAAAAACATTTAAAAGTAATTATTTCAACCATGACATTTGTTGGCCTTGTTGTCCCTTGTCACTCTGTTATCAAAGGCTGCTTTAAGTTCTGAAACCCAAGCTAATTTCGAACCCAGAAACGTTTTACAAATAATGACCACATTATAGCGCGGGACAAATAATTATACTTTCTCTTTCTAAAAGAAACACGAAATGATAATACAGAAGGAATCTCCCCGCTATGAACCAAATGCATATAAAAATAAATAAGAAAACTGTACAGGCGCCCCTCGCGGAACACGGTTAATTGTATCGCGCTATAACGAAATTGCCTGATATGAAAATTATTCATTTTAAGATATTGAATAAGATAATTTAAATTTAGATATAATATAAATCAAGGCAATGCGTGCCGTGTTGTATCGAGACCAAGTCGTAAGGTGTAAAATTTTATGACAGTTTAAATTTCGTTCCAAACATGAATAAATAATAACATAAATGAAAAAGTAAATTAACTTCACGTTTTCATAAAAAGCATATTATAAAAATCAATATGATGAAATACAATAATTAAAAATATGTTCAAAAAATAATGATGACAATCACAAAATTAACTATTTCTTCTTTAAAGTTGGTTGGAACATCTCCGTCCATCATGCAAAGTGAATATCCTATAGTTTTTTTTTATTCATTGTAGTAATAACATGGCTAAGTCGATTTTAACGTATAAATTGAATGCATATTTCCGTTAATAGATATTAGAAATGTAACTGTTAAAACCAAACTTAGAGCGGGAGTCGCAAACAGCATACTACATAATTATAAATATACAAGAATTTTAAACGTAAAATTCCAAAAAAGCGTAAATACAAACCATAATATCTAACACTAGCGTCACCTAAATAGATGGCTCGTAAAATTAATCGAAACAAATTTTCTAATGAACGAGTATTAAGAGTAAATAAATAGTACTTTGATTATATTATGTGCTTGCATGTATTTTGATTAGCTTCGTCTAACGGTGAAAATGATAAAGTAATGACAATTATTGATGTGTGCAACGGTTAAATTTGGTGATTTTGAACAATAAAGAATAAAAAGAATGTTCGAAGACAGTAAACTGCAAGATTCATCGGGCGAAAGACGAAACTCAAAGAACTTTCCAACAGTCTACTTGTTAATGAATCAACCGTTTCTAGACGTTTATATGCCATGGGAAAAATCCAAAAGGAGCGAAAATGGGGGCTACACGAATTGTCTAAAAATGGCATTTCGAACCCGTTCAACGTCCTGGTTTCATTGCTTGCCAAGCAAAAAAAGAAGAGATTTCTGTGGCGTATTGTGACTGGTTATGGAAAAAAGATCTACTACTACGACAATACTCAGCGCAACAAGTCATAGATAAGTCCAGTACAGCCATCTGCATCGACATTGAAGCGGAATATTCGTGGTCATAAAGTTTTGCTATTTGTGTGGTGCGATCAGCAAGATGTAGTCTATTGCAAGCTGCTAAAACCGAATAAAAATGTTAATGCAGATGTCTACCGACATCAGTTGACGGACGCTAAGCCATCCCTTTGCATGACAACGCTCAGCCACACGTTGCAACAGTTCTCAAGGATACATTGTTGCAACTCAAATGGGAAATTCTGCCGCACCTAACGTACCCCTCAGACATAACGCCTTCTGGTTAAAACTTGTTCAGATCGATTGAGCATGGTTTGGCTGGTACACGGTTTCGAAATACTGAAGGAGTGCGAAAATAGGTCGATGGTTGGGTCGCTGCCAAATCAAAATCGATTAATATCGTCGTGATTAATATGTATTGTAAAAACTTTTCTTAATAAATGCTTTTTTCAAAAGAAGAAGTGATCAGAATATATGTAAGCACTTATTGTATCCCTTTATAAACAAAATAGCAATTCATTGTGTGTGTGTGTTTGTGTTAATTCCTTTTTCTGCGAAATAGTCTGCAAGTTTTTGTTAATCTTTGCGACGATCGAGAGCCGCACGAGGCAGGTAAAGCGTCATTCATGAATATGTATTTTATTTTACCATTATTTGGAATTTGCTTTTTTAAAAAAGCAACTAGTTTTCAAACTCAAATCATCAAGTGTGAGATTTTCGTAAGAAACAACGTATGTTTTGCCACACTGGGCACTCCTTGGGTAGAATGCATTTTTGTTATTGTGAATGCATGTTCTTCCTTCTTAAAAACTTCGTATTTGCGTCAAAAAAGGCGAGAAATCTACAAATGCGAAACATAAAATTTCCATAGATTTTGAACATGCTGACGTACCGCACGCGCTCCAGCCAATTTAAATCGGTTACTATTTCATTACTCGTGGGGATATCATATGTATAAGCTACTTGCATAAGTTCCATTGAATCTTGAATTTACAGTTGGTTTGCGGAGCTTCAGTATAGCGGAGATCAATTTTTATAGGTGTTTTTATGAGAAGATTCAATTATAATAAATTTTGTTCAAATAAAAATATTATATGCGAAGTTTTTTATTTAAGAAAAGCGATCACTAAGCAGCAGTCTGAAAGTTGGATTATTTACTCGTCAAACTAAGTTTAAATTTACTATTCGAATTTTCAGAATTGTAAGAACTAAAATAGAGTTGTGGGACCTATTGGGTTTCACACGGGGTGCACGTGCTCGTTAAACACATTGCTTGAAAAATTTGCAGCCGCATAAGATGCGGTCTCCTGTCTCAAAGCAGATAAACTTCAGTACACCGTTAAAGTGATTAACTACAAACTTGAATTTCGCACAATTTTTATTTAAACACAAAAAGGCTTAGAAGCGGAATGTTTGTAATGTTTAATAATTAAATTTAATATTTATTTTTTTATTTATTGTAGTGAAACAGACCGCTATAAAAAAGTAAAATGGCAAGATGTTAGGGTTGGTGATATTGTGCATTTATCAAATAATGAAACGGTACCTGCGGATGTATTGCTGTTGCGCACTAGTGATTCCCACGGAGTCTGTTATATTGACACATGTGATTTAGATGGTGAAACAAATCTCAAAAGACGTGAGGTAAGCGCCTAATTTGCCCCGTAATATTCATGCTGCTATCGCAAATATTAATTAGGTTGTGCGTGGTTTTACCGATAAACAGTATATATTTACACCCAGTAAATTTATAAGTCGTGTGGAAGCGGATGCTCCGACCACAAAATTGTATCGTTTTCATGGAGCCTTACTCCATTCTTCAGGTGGGCGAGTACCAATATCAACAGAATGTTTATTACTAAGAGAAAGTAGACTTAAGGTACGTTTTTATCTGCACACAAGCAAATTCGTTTTACTTGCATATTTTTTACAATATCCTTTTATTTCTTTCTCGTTGAACGTAGAATACTGATTTTGTGGAAGGTATAGTAGTATATGCCGGTCATGAAACTAAAGCAATGTTAAATAATAGTGGACCACGTTATAAACGTTCCAAAGTGGAACAACAAATGAATATAGATGTGATATGGTAAGTGTATCAGCAAGTTTCTGCAAATAAAACTCTATTTCTTAATTCCCTATGAACATCTTAGAAAACCCGCAAGATTAAATTGGATATTATTGGGTACAATCCACACTTCATTATTTAGACCTTAGATATTATAAGTTGCATTAATGAAAAATGCAAGAAACAAGCCCACCCTATAAGCCTCATTATATTATCTGTTAACATTGTCATTATGAAATGATAAAAACGGGGTAAAAGATATTGTGAAAATCTTGTCGTTGTACTCGTCGTAGAGCGTTTAACCGCTGACTTGAGTTTTTGCTCTAATAACCTCGGTTTTTACCTCCATAAGTTTATCTCTGATTAGTCGTCCCTTATTTATATCTGGCGACTAAATTTTACTTTCACGTTACTCTTAATTTCAACTTTAAGGTGTGTGATAATATTGATAATACTCTGCGTTGTGGGTGCCGTGGGTTGCAAAATGTGGCTTAGCTCATTTCAAAAGTTTCCTGTACCTTACTTACCGTTTCAAGTGGATCCCAGCTATGAAGGCCTTTTAACCTTCTGGACATATATCATAATATTACAAGTTATGATACCGCTTTCGCTATATGTGACTATAGAACTGTGCAAAATTCTACAAGTATTCCATATACATAACAACATCGACCTTTTCGATCAAGATACCAATAAAAAAACTGAATGTCGTGCGATGAATATCACCGAAGAGTTGGGGCAAATACAACACATATTTTCGGATAAGACAGGTACACTCACTGAAAATAAAATGTTATTTCGTCGATGTGTAGTTAATGGAAACGATTATAATCACCCACCGTCCGAGTTGGAAAAGTCATATTCCAAGCCGGGTTCACCAATTCCCCCATTGATGATAAACACGAATTTATTAAATGACTTGTCAAACTTCACTTCCGTCAGCCAGAACGTGTTGCACAATTCGCAACGTATACAAGAATTTTTGGTTGTATTAGCAATTTGTAATACAGTGATAGTTAGTGCAGGACCACATCGAGATATAATGAACGCCAGTGGAATTATCGAGGTACAAAGTAATAATACTTCTTTGGTAGAGGAGCAACCTTTAGCGTCGAAAGGTGAGTTTATATGGGATATATAAATGAAATCATAGATAATTAAAAAAGTCTAAACAGGAGCTATGTCTCAAAACCGAGGTGAAATGACAAGCTCTCCTCCCAAAACTCCACTGAACAGTAACAGATTGGGCTCAGCTATACCAGCAGATCGTTACATGCGCTTATCTGAATCTCGTTCTGTGACACCGTCACCACCGCCTAATTTCAGTTTTAGCCTACCCACTATTCAACCGCATATACCTTCCCTTTCGCCGATTAGCAGTTCAGCTGAAACAACGCCCACTTCAGAGTCACCACCCATGAAAATGAAATCGTTATCTCAGACCATATCACCAACAGGTAGAGCTAAAGCGGTTTTAAATTCTAAAATAACCAGCTTAACAACGTTTCTGAATGCCAGAACACACGCCAAACGTTTAGCCAACAAATTGCAGTAAGTAACAAGAGGTAAAAATAAAAAAAAAAGAGATAAATATAGCCGTCTTTGTTGTAACGCAGGCAACAAAAAGTTCATCAAAGATGTCAAACACCTGATGATCGCCCCCTATATGAAGCTGAAAGTCCCGATGAATTAGCTTTGGTTAATGCTGCCTATAGTTATGATTGCTGTCTTATTAATCGCAGTCCTAATCGTTTATTGGTTAGTGTTCCTAATTTAGGCTTGGTGGAATATGAGGTCTTGAAAATCTTACCGTTTGACTCGTGTCGCAAGTGTATGTCGATTATCGTTAGACGTTCTGGCACTCAGGAAATTACCCTATACACCAAAGGAGCCGACAGTTCTATAATGCCTGTATTGGCTTCTTGTTCGCCCGATTCGCCAGAAGGTGCAATACGTGAAAAAACCCAACACCAATTGGATCATTACGCTCGAGAAGGCTTACGCATACTGGTGATGGCGAAACGTAATATACAACCTGCAGATTACACAGATTGGTGGACTAAACATCAAGAAATTGAAATGTCTTTGGAAAATCGAGAGCGTCGTCTACGAGAATCTTTCGCAAAATTAGAAAATAATCTCATCCTATTGGGAGCGACAGGTATAGAGGATCGCTTACAGGAAGGCGTACCAGAAACTATAACATCGCTTCTCGCAGCTGGTATTTCAATGTGGGTTTTAACCGGTGATAAACCGGAAACTGCCATTAATATCGCCTACTCAGCAAAACTATTTACACAAGAAATGGAGTTGATAAGGTATAAATAAAAGTGTTGAAACTCTTTCGATTTTCTCAAAGGATTGTAATTTTTAGATTAACAGCCCGCTCCAGAGACTCTGCAGAAGCTGCTATTAATTTTTATTTAAATGATATGGAGGTTAGGAAAAACTCAGCTTTTCAATATAATAACACGCAATCAAAACCTCAGTCTCTAGTGGTTGATGGCAAAACATTGACTTTTATTTTGGATTTAAGGTGATAAAATCTGTTTTAACATAGCAAGAACAAACTCGATTGACAATTTCAGATCGAAATTGATAAGACCATTTTTAAAATTAACTACGAATTGTGCGTCTGTACTATGCTGCCGCTCAACTCCGTTACAAAAAGCCTATCTAGTTAAGGTGGTGAAAGAGGAACTCAGGCTGTGTACTTTAGCTGTAGGCGATGGAGCTAATGATGTGTCGATGATACAGGTATTTTAAGAGACAAAAGTGGACTATTAATCAGATCCCGGAATTTATTTTTCTTCATTTATGGTAGATGGCAGACGTGGGTGTTGGTATATCGGGGCAGGAGGGTACACAAGCAGTTATGGCAGCTGATTTTACTTTAGCAAGATTTCGGTATTTGGAGCGTTTACTACTAACCCATGGTTATTGGTGTTACGACCGCTTGTCACGTATGATTTTATACTTTTTCTATAAAAATGCTGTAAGTTATAAAAGTCCAAAATTGAGATATATTTCTCTATAAATAACAACATTGCAGGCCTTTGTGTTTTTAATATTTTGGTATCAGTTACATTGTGGCTTTTCTGGGACAGTGATGATGGATCAAATGTATTTAATGCTTTACAATTTGATATTTACTTCTTTGCCTCCTTTAGCAATAGGCGTTTACGACAAACGTGTGCCAGAGGATTTACTCCTAAAAAATCCTTACCTATACAAAAATGTAACTAGTTCCCTTTATGATATTTTAACGTGAATTAAATGGTGTTCGATTCAACTTTCAAGGGCCGGTTGGGTGTCGTTTATAAGCCACATGATTTCTGGGTAATATTATTGGATTCTTTGTATCAGAGTTTAGTGGTGTTTCTGGTAGCTTTATACGCTTATGTCAATAGCGAAGTCGGTATATGGGAGTTTGGTGCTACCATAACTGCTTCCTGTCTTTTCACGAATTTATTGCATGGTGCCATTGAAATACGCTCGTGGGTAAGTTGATCCTTTTTTTTTATGTATTATTTCTTATTTGATAACTAAAATTCAATTTTTCGTCTCTTCAGACTATGTTGCATGTACTTTCGATCATTTTCAGTTTAGGTTCCTTTTATTTGTTTTCTATTATCTACAATTCCATGTGCGTTAATTGTTTTGGCCTTCCCTCCAGTTACTGGGTGATATTCCGTTGTCTTACATCCACCATACATTGGTTAGTTATTGTTATATCCGCTGTTGTTGCCATATTGCCTCGGTAAGCATACCATTTATTCGATTATTTATTTATTGTTTTTATTTTATTCCACAATTTTTGATTTTTAATACCTTTGCAGACTACTGTTTACCACCTTAAGGACATCATTTTGTCCGCACGAAAGCGTCAAAGTGTTACTGCATAGCAAACGTGAACGCAGTAGAGGTGAGGGTTTATTAGTTACTTGGTCAAGGTCAACATCTGCTTCATCAATTTATAGGTAAAGGACACACAACTGATAATAGCAATGCAGCTGTAGCTATCGCTTTCGCATTTTATTTTATATATTTGATGAATTGTTCGATATTTGAATTTTCTGTAGCCTTATATAATATATAGGAACTTCTGTTATTTTATGTTGAATTTTAATTTAGTTTTTTATTAGGCTTGTTTCAGTGCTCTTTAATACTATGTATTTGCAATTTTATTAGTTGTGTGTTTTTCCTTTCATTTTTAATTTCTTTCACATTTTAAATTCTATTGATTGTCATAATCTTATCACAAGTTATATAAATTTTATTACAATGTATTTGTTGTTACGTATATTGTTTATATGCACACATACAATTTTGCTTTTACATAATCAGTATAAATTTTTGCGAACTTAATAATAGATGAAGCAAAAAGTTCATGGCTTAAACGTATTTTTGTTTTGCTTTGTTGCTTAAACCAAATTTGTTTGATTTCGACCTATATCATTTTACCATTTTTATACCAAGAGATGAAATGATGAAAACCTGAATAAAGTGGTTTCTACAGGCCCGTTTTTTAGTGTAGTTTAACATATGAAGAGAGTTCTGCAAAGAGCGAGACAAATGGTAGTTGGACAGGGCAAAGTCCGGGCTGCCGTTATGAAAAATGTCGCAGCACCTATGTATCACTCAATGTTGGGTGCATTAGTTGTTAACGTTAGAAAGTAACCAATCATCTGATTATGACGCACTACTTCCAATGTTTAAATGACTATTAACAGTGTTGTGATTATTCAAAAAATCGATGCTCTTACGCTAGTTAATAAAAGCGTCATGACATTTTAGTATGCAAGCTTCTTCAATCTAAGCTTGAATCGACTATTATAGCTGAATGGAATATAAGTTCACTTAAGAAAAAGATTAAATGTAGGAGAAGTTCTACTTATACGACGAGATCAAGTACGATATATTTATAAACCAACCAAAAAAACGTTTTCTGGTAAAAAGTACTTTCGCAAAAATAAATTTTTTTTTGGATTAGAAAAAAGTTTTGTCACAAAATACAAAATGTGCAGTTTTTAAAAAATGAATCTAAATCTAGCACAATAAAAAACAGATATTTCGCAATCTGTTTTTATTTACAAATTGCTCTTCCACATTTAAAGTTATTAGTAATTATAACCTACACCACTGATGTGGTGGTACTACATTTGCGACGTTTGCAACATCCAACACCGATTCACAATCTTATTCGGCACGTCTTTCCGCCTGATATCTTTCCATGTAATCTTGTGACCTTGTATTCAAACTGCAGAGGTTGCAGTTATCGAGAAATTTTGATTAAATTAGGTAAAAACTTGTTTAGGCTCAAGGATGACCGTAGTTGGCCGGAAAGGGACTATTTTTACGACAAATCCCCTTATAACGATCTATTTTGAAAAAATCTTATATGAAAAAAACGTTGCATTTGTAACATTTTTTAATGAAAATTGGCTGATTAATATCGTCACACATTAGATAAATGTGAAAACTCTTTCGTTCATGTAAACTCTGTTGTAAAAAATTCGCCTTTACTTAGGAACCAGGTTTAGCTTACAGTGTTCTGTGGTGGAAATTGCTTGATAATAGTTGTTTGGCATATAAATTAATTATACTCAGCAATTTTTTTCCCACAGAAGGTTTTCCCATGGATAGTTAGCGTTTATATGACAATGACGAAAATAAGCAAATAGTTATGTTAGACGACGTGGAGTAAAATATTTAATACTTAGCTTTAATATGGTATCAGCCAACCAGAGATATCTTTCTTACTAGTTGTTATTTCGCATGCAAAAAGATTTTAATTTCCTTAAACCGGTTACGGAGTTTCAGTGAGAAAAAATTAAATATTTTACTTCATAATCAAGTTTCTTTTTCAATTAGTTTTGTAAAAGTTATCTACAAGAGCATTTTATTTCGTACTTTCTTTAACTAATATTACTCTTCCGGAGATGGATCTCAGAAATATTTATAATTTTACTAACTCAGTTCTCAAATCTATTTCCTTTTAGAATTTAGTTTTACCCTAACATTGTTTTTAACCTTTAACATTAATTATTTCAGAATCACCGATTATGGGTCTAAGAATCAAATTATAACATCAATTACCTGATTATTGCTTACAACAAGCTGTCAACGCGCTTAACACATTCTTTTATTTTATATATTTTATAGAATTGTATTTTGGTCTTTTTATGAAACTTATTTATTCATTTTTTTATTCCACAGACGTACCTATCGCCTGTAAATTAATGTTAAACAACTTTGCTCTTATAGCCTCCACTACTTGTGTGGCAGGATACATTAAGATTGGGGGGATGTAAAAGGAAATTAGAGGGGAAAAGAGATTAAAATAGATCCAGTTTTTATTATATCGATCGGCTCAAATTCGGCTTGTGAATCCATTCAAGCATGTCTGTTTGTCTGCCCGCCTGCCTGTCCACGTTTTGTCATGTCCAACTTGCAATTCGCAAGTTTGGAGATATTTCAATGATATTTAGTACATTCGCGTGTTTTGGTCCCGTAGAAGCTGGAAAAATTTCAATTTTCTATGTCTCGATAAAAACCCCTGAGTGACATTAAATGGATGAGGAAAACTTAGTTCGAGTGGGACGAAGCTTTGAACGAGTTCTTACGTGATCGGTCCTATGAAGAACAAGAAGGTATATGACAAATCTAGATCTAGGTCCATTTTGCCATCTCCTACGACGCATAAGGATTCTGACAACAAGCACGTTTTGCACGACAAAAAGTCCCTTTTTTTAATATTTTTGATGAAAATTACTCTACATTAGATTAATTTGACATAGAAATTAATCGTACCATATTTGGACGTATTGGACAAGGCCTATTTTTCGGATCTTACTTCTTCGGGTAAGAGCGCTTATGAAAAGAACAACTGTAAAAGGAGCTAAAGCTTAATATTTAGTACTTGATAAGTTGCAATAATTATCTTAAACAAGAAGATTAATTTCGTTAAATTTATACCACGTCGTTTCCATGTTAGGGTTCTAAAAAAAGCTGGAGAAAAGCTATAATAGTTGACATTTTATCAAGAAAACAAATAAAAAATTCTACTAGAAGGAATGATATATGGTGTCTAAATGTCGGCCTTCCCTGACTGAGATGTTTTTACTTCTTTTAATATAATTTTGTTTAAACGTTACCTTAAAAATGGGAGCAAATATATATTTCGTTTTTAACACACTGTCGTAACTAGATTTTAACATGGTACTTAAATTGACCGAAGTAGTTAAAACTAAATTATTCCTTTGTTAAATGCCAGTATACTTATATTGCCGATGTGGGAAAATGATTATTATACTATTTTAATAACTTGAGAAACGGTATAAATAAACTTGACATTGTCAATCCGCACATTTGAGTCCGGACTTACTTACAAAGGTAGCTCACTGAAAGGTAACTTCCTCAAAAATGTTCTGCAACAGTAAATGAAATTGACGCATGTGAAGGAATGTCACTGTAATTGGGTGAAATGAATAGCCCAGTTATCCATTTTTTACAGCACGTAGATTGCACCAATTTTTTTGTCGACGTTTTCCCATCATCTTAGGAATAAACATGTTCCGACTCTTTCATTTATAAAAAACATGGTGTTTCGAGAAAAACGCATCTGAAATACATTATAGACATGTTCTTTTATTACAGGAAGCCCTTTTTATTTTTGTCCATTCCCATTACCCATTACCTTTCGTGTTCAAATCTCATTCTGTTTGCCCGATTATTTTGTGCACGACGTAATCGTAGGTTTTGTGAAATGACACATAAAAAATGAAAGTATATAATTTTATAGCGAAACTTATAACAGACGCTAGAGCCTTCATCCCAATCTTTTAATTTCTTGCCAGAAGTGCTGACATCTTTTGAATCGTTTTCAGCTTCATATTCAAGGCACATCTTAACGAAGTAACACTAAAGCCTACGTTGAAGCTACGTTGAAACACTTTCAAAATGCTTTCCAGAGGTATCTATCAGTGCCTTAGAGAGAAAGTAGAAAGCAATAGGTAAGACATTAAATTGCAACTTCCCAGCAGGGATTCATTTGACTTAATCGCGAATTTCAAAAAAAAATTTCTTTCGGGTAGTGAATTTTTTCGATATAATCTAGAAGGTACGAGCCATCTATCATGTCAATAAACAAAACTTTCCTTTCCGAAAAATTGGTAGCGGTGCGCCACCCTTACGCTTAGAAATTATCGTAGTCTGTTCACAATTACGTTGAATAGAAATGGGCTATGTCGATAGTTAACAATTTGAAACGGATTTTTAACCAAGACGAGTCGCTGGTCCGACCTAATTTTCTAGTTCACTTTTGTCTCATTCATAAATTAAAACTTATTACAGAGCCTTTTTTTAACCTTTTAATTACTGAATGGGTCTTTTTCTTCAAATTATCCATGTCGCGTTAGTGTCGTTGATATTTTAAAAAGCAAGTAAGCAAAATTTTTCTACCAAGCCTTGTTAGTGTTTTTTACGAAATATTTTTTGTTTTAAATTTTTCCGTTGAATACCCCATAATGCGAGCTCTGCCCACATAATACTAAAGCTCGATAGACTGTGGCAACCGCTGACATAAAATCCCTTGTAAATTTTTGTCATAAATTATGTGCAAAAGTAATCGGCCCACGATTAATAACCTCGCAAACATCATACTTAAAATGACCGTCATCCATAGGGAATTAAGTTTTTCTTCCTTTTTTCCATATTCCTCAGTTTTAATAAAGACAAAATTGTAATATTGCGTAAATCTAATCATAAACTAGTGAATTCATTTATTGATTACAGTTGATTACATATTGCTATGACATTGTATTGCTAGCATTTAAATACAACAATTAGATGAAAAAGAAAATGGAAAAAATAGTAGAACACCTGCATTTTAACAATACCTTGAATAAAATTTTAATATACGTCAGGTATAGAATATTTTTATACGTGAATGAAGAATTGAAATGAAAAAGTTTAACATATGAAATTCCTACTTAAAACTAACAAATACAAATTTATATCTAAAATAATATTTATTTGTAGCATGCAAAAAAAACAAGAGCTAGGGCTAAAAGTGGATAAGGGAACTAGGTGCACAACTACAGATAAAACCATACATTTACATTCGTGTGCTTACTGTAGTAAATCATAAAAATTCATTAAAATTAATTAATAGATATAACAAAAAGGCTGTGATTGTACACTCATTTTAGCTGATATGCAAAAAAAAAAGAAATTTCATATTGACGAACACGGTGATGAGAAATAAAAGAGAAACAATCGATAATATTAAAAGAAAATTATGATTTTTTTGTATCTGTATAGCTTTAATTACATATATTTACTATATATATAGCGATGGGTTTAGTTGATATTGTATGCAACTTTGTATCTCTATCCCTCTCTTTACCTAATCTCTTCTTCGATTTTAATATATAATTATAGACAGTTGTTAAGTTAGAAAATGATCATAAATTTAGAAATTAAGCACGCTGTTAAGTTTAAGAAAATTTTTTTAAGAAAAATGTTCGCTTACGTTAATTTAATACATATAATAAACGCGATGACAAATTATAATAAATGAAAATATTTAAAAATACTTATTACATTATTGGTCGTGTTCATTGTAACGATTATCTCATAATTGTTGAAATACGCAACAGTTTTAAGTAAAAATTGATTAATAGTGTCATCTTTTCGTAAGCTCATTTTTTCCTCTCTGATCAATTGATGCAAACGACGGAGTATAGCTGCGGATTTCGATTTGGTTGTCTGTATTACATTAAAGCAAGAAAACCATTTTCAAACAATAAATTGTTTTACGGCAGTTTCCTCGTTGCGATTAAATTCGGAAACTCCATTTTAGGAATCTGTAGTTGAGATAAGCAAGATTATAGCAGAAAATAGTTAAGCGTTACAGACCAAAAACCATTATGGTTTAGAGTAGTGAGAAATATTGTCGTCCGTTTACAGTTAACGTCATCAAACAAACTCGATGGGGTTTGCATATTAGGTTGATAGGTCTCGTTAACAAGTCCTCGTTAAGGAGAATTCGGTTGATGATACCCCATAGCGTATACGTGATTGCTCGATATCGACCATAAAATGTCATATTTTAGCAAATGTTTATTTCAGCAATGTTTATTTTAGCAACATAAAGGACATTATTAGTGCAAAGGCACCAAAAATCAAATAATTATTTACGGTATTTTACATGTTAGTGCCATAGAGTAAGAAAAATGTGAAACATGGAACAAACGAAAAAATTTCTGGGAAGAACAAAATGGCATTAATGACCAAAAAATGACATTTTCAGTCAATTTGTGTCGCCACTTTTAACCCGTTGAACCCAAGATCGATTTTATCGTTGAAGATCTTATTATTCTCTTTCTATTATCGTTACGAAACACTAAATGTTAAAATGAGAATTCACGTATGGGGGGAGGCCGGAAAATAGGTCTATGTGATCCAAATTCGGTAAAGTTAAAATTTGCATTAAATTTCTTTTGTGAATCAATTTTCATTATAAAATTCTAAGAATTGCACGTTTTGCCTTAAAAAGGCTTACTTTTCACAAGGGCGGTTGTGTAGCAGGCCATAACAAATCTGGGCTTATCTGATTCAAAATTTCTACTTCAATTTAGTGAAAGTTATTATTATTATTATTATAAATTTAACCAAAGAATCAATTGTAAGACTAAAGTCTAAAGCACTAGCAACTAAGGCTTTCGGCTTTATTAAAAACTCTATACCGCTTAATATATGAACCAACAACCATGGAGTTGCCAGTCGAGACTCTTGTCTACTCGGCCACTCAGGCGGATTTAGTGAAGTTAAAAAGCTTAAAAGAATCGATAAACGTTTTCAAATTTACTCGAGCAAAAACGATAATAATTATATTTACAAGAGAATGATAAATAACAGTAACATTGTTTCAAAGAGAAATAATTTCATACTGTATAGAAAATAATACCTGGTAGTTGCGTCAAACTAATATAGAAGTGAGAAAGATTTCATATTGTGTAGAAATTAAGTCATGGTAGTTGCGTGAAACTGAAATAGAAGTGAGAAAGATTTGTATGGATACTATGTGTCCGTCTACCGAAGCTTTTTACATGTTCAAGAGCGCAAGGTTTTTATGTGTGATTTTAGGCTTTGAAAATCTCAACTATACCTTTTCGATTGTATGCTTGGGTGCTTTCTACATTATCTTCACGGTACTAGCCTTCGCTTTAATAAAGCACCGCTTGTCCACGTCAGGAACTACTAATCCGTTTATTCAAAAAATTAATAAATATTTAATTAAGTATTTTAATTTTGATACTTATAAATAAATCGCGCTTACATGTAGGGGTAAACGTTAAAAGCGCCAGCAGTTATCGTTCGATTTCAATAAATCAATTCTTTGGCCGCGTAGTCGAGTTAAAATAATTTACTCAACAAAATTTCGGATACATTTAACTCTTTAACTTTTTTCGATTCGTTGTTGAAATTTTGAAATGACTCCCGACAATTGGGATACTATGGAGCAGCATCACTATAAGCTTCTGAATGGGTTTAGTGGGTTTCGGCAGCAGATTTCTTCAAATAAACAACAAAAAAAGAAGAATTTGAGCGCTCTATGATTGGCGTCGGCGTACGCTGAATTAATCAATAACATTAAATAGAAATACATATGTACATAATTAAATTTATCAAAGTTTGTTTCTTATTTTTTTTCATAAAGTTCAATTATTTTACTAAATTTCATTTTGTATTACGTCAATATCACAAGTTTGATGCTATAAGTTGTATGAAATAATTTTGAATCAAAACAATGTGATGATATAAGCTCTTGCAAAGATCAGTGTTGATAAGACTACGCCAATTACTAAGTTTATGCACGGTAGTTTCGATATTTCGGTATTAGCCTACGATCGGTAACTTTGTAGTTAGACGTTCAAACAATTAGCTTACGTTTGTGGGACAATGCCGCTTAAGATCGCTTCTAATTATTTGGGGTAAACAGCCGTTGATAAAGTAAAATGTAGGTTGCTTTTGCCAAACAAAACAATCAAATAAAATTTATTGTAAATTTTCGTGCAATTTTTGAGCAGACACACATTCTTTTAAACAACTGGTTTAATGTTTTTATACCGACCACTGTAAGCTTTGGGTATATTCATTTTGTTTTTTTCCGTAATGTATATAACATCTAAAACGAAGCTTCAGAAAGCGTGAAATACTTAATTGATTTAGCCATCTCTGTCCGTTTGTGTGTCTGCGTGGTGTGCGTCGTTGGCACTCTTCTGGTCGCAAAGGTGAAGGTATCGATTTCAACATTGGAAGTTTCTACACGCAGGTTGGTATTGGAAAGCGTCTAAATCGGTCGGAGTAGAAGCACGCAGTGGAGCGTAAACTGAACGCAACTCAGTTTTTTTTAAAAAAAGTTTTTGGATATTCGCTCGTTGCTCGGAAATTACAAAAGATTGAAGGCTGAAATTTTCCACGTTTACTTTTTGAAGCATTCTACTTTTTACGTCCAAAAATGCAAACAATCGACTTTGCTCACACAAAGTTACAAGCAAAGAAAACAGAATGTTTAAGACAATTTTGTACATTTCTCAAATGAAGATATGTTATTCCCCTAAAATTGCGTTAATTTTAAAATGAATATGGTAAACACTGCGGTTAATTGTTTCTTAATAATGTTAGCGATATTGGTATCAAATAAAGAAACTTGGAGAGTAGAATGCGAAAACGTAGTGGCGGATATGCGAGATTCGGGAAAATAGCGATATTTTCATTAAATTCATTATACCCTATACCACTTGTGGTATAGACTACGTTAAGTTCGCGTGGAGAAGAAGAACTTAAGATAGACTCACCGTTTTCAAAATGGATCGATTCAAAATCACTTTGTAGGTGTGTCTGCTTGTCCGCTTGTCTGACCGTCTGACACCGGTTCATGTATTTTTTGTCCAGCCTACACGATGCAAATTTTTGGAATGCTTTTGCGAAATTTGGCATAAGGACATCTCTTGGCTCGAGGACAGAGGATGAAAAGATATTGCAATTTTCAGAAATTTGCGAATTTTGGTATTCTAAATTGGTGTGAAACATTTGGTTGGGATGGGGTAATTTTTTGAGCTCATGCCGTATAAACTGGACCTTTATATGACAAAAATTTTTGTGAGTTCACTTTTTGATTGGAAATCCAAAGGCATCATGCCAGGAATGTGCAAGTTAGGCACTCGATTAACTTGTTCGAGTGTCAAACGAACGATCGCCTCAACGTTTCTCTTACCAAGCATTGGTTATATTAACAGCCCGCGGAACTTCCAGCTCTTTACTTTCTGGATCGATTTACGTACATTCTTAAGACGTTTACGTTTTACTATAGCATTATCGCTGCGCTGAATTAATATTGTGCGCGATTTCTTATCTTTTTGAAAATAATTAAAATATTGCGACGAAAGAGCAAGATCAGGTCTCAAAGATAATTTGATAATTTGTTCTACTTTACAATTAGCTAACACCTCGAGCAATTATTCTGGAGCAACAGATGGAAAACTTTCCACATCTTCATCTTTTACCAACGAAAGATGCTGATTATAAAAGCTATTGTAATCAGATTCATCCACCATAGTTAAAATCCATCTTTATCTTTTAAATCGACAGCTTTATACAAAGCCTGTGTGTAGCTATAAGAATTTCTAAGATGTGATTGCTCCTTATCGGTAAGACATGCAGTAGTGGAATTATCGACGGCATGGTAACATATACCCACTAAACCCAAATAAGAAAAATTGACCTCACTATCATCCTTAGCAACACAATACGTTTCCACAAAATTTCTCGTCATGGTTTCTAAATAACCTAAACAATAATCAATTACGCCTTTAGTAAGTTGACGTACTGGAAAAACATGGCACAGTTGTCTGGCATTTCAATATCGTCTAAGCAGTTCGATTCGTACGGCTGAAGACCTCCGTTGGTAATGGCAAACACCAAACTAATAACATCTTTATCATTAAACAACAATCCAGAAAGAAAAGGACCGCGTATATTGCTTAAGTCATCTCTTAAGCGAGACGACTTCGTATATAAATTGCCATCGACCCTAAAAACTAAGGCATTTCGGCCATTATAAGTAGCCTTTAAGTTATACTCATCTTCTTTCGGAATCAGATATTGAGACTACGTGGCCCGAATTCCGAAGATATTTCAAGATATTTTTTTTTTAGGTTGTTGAGTGGAGATGGACTAAGTCAATAAATTTGTGGCTTATCGTCGTAATTATTGGTAAGAGTTATAAAACACAATAAATAAAAAGGGGCCATAATAGCTAACGCCGAAATGTTAAGTGTAATTGTGTATGTGTATGTAATTGTCGATTGCTGAGTCGTTTAAGGTCATGTTAAAAAAAAAACAATGCTGTAAACTTTGACTGCAAACAGAAAGGGAATGTTATAGCAATGGAAAATAATTGAGCGAAAAAAATTATTGAAAGCGGTAAGTCCCTCAGATAACGTCCATTTTATGCAACAAAGAGATCGAGGGGACCATCACAAAACTTGAAGAAGCTAAAAGAACCTCTAATACCATCAAGCCTGTGACATATTAAAGTTGGATGCTCAGCAGACTCGACATTATTACAAACTTCATAATTATCACATGGCATACCACGAATCACTTTTAAATATACTATATCATAAGGGTGACCACTCATGACTCTATAAAGAATTTTGATTTCCCAGGAATTAAAGGAAGCTTCTGAAAAGGGTTTGAACCAAAATGTGGAGTTTATTTTGTAGAAAAGGCGATTGGATTTAACACGCGCAGTCTCGTTAAATTCATCGTTTAGTTGTTGAAAGATGTGGTTGCGAATTGCCCGTATTGCTTCATTTGCCCTTTTTACATTTTTTTTTTTTTTCATTTAAAAAAAAACCGCAGTGATCAGGTATCCAAACAAGGTGATATTCATCCACTTGGGATTCATCCTGTTTATATCAAACACATATTGATTCTCTGTATCTCTTTTATTTATTACAAGTAAAGCTTACTTGCTATACGAAAAAATGACAATTCTGTTGAACCATATTAGCACACATTGGTAGATATGCATTTTTGGTAGGCACGAACGAGCTAGAATAATGTTCTCAGTTTTCAAGAAAACGATTAGTCTCTGTTTAACCATGAGATTGATAATCTTTATGAGTAGAGATATTAGCCTGAACTTACTTAAATCATTTAAGTATTTACCTGACTTAAGAACGGGAATTACTTTGATACAGCGCAAATCTAATGGTATAAAGTTAATACACAAGAAGTTGTTAATTGCATGCAAGAGGATGCTTAAGTTTCCTCCAGACAGTGCTCTGAGCATGTCATACTTAACTCCATCACAACCTGCAGCAGTAGCCCTTCTTCTGGAATGTAAAACATACATTAGCTCATGCAACCAAAAGAGTGTATTGCTGAGACTACTAAAAGGAATTAAAGGTATTGTAATCGGGTTGACACTTGGAAAATAGCTCTCGAGCATATACAAGTATCTTTTACAGGCATGGTCATTCCAGACAGCACAATTGGAACAATATGGGGATATTTTACTCAAATTTGTTTGGAGAGATTCTAAGCTATTAGCAGTGGCGTGGCGCAGCTGTGCGATAATTAGTTCTGAATTGATGGAACATTTTAAAAAAATTTTTCATTTGGATTGCAAATCCTTTTCTATTATATTCGTCGGAGATAAATTTACTTATATTGCTCGCAATTGCGATTCGTCTGTAAACTTTACAAACGAGTATAAGCAGAATGTTCCGCCCCCGACGGGGGCCAACTAACAACAAACTCTTCCCAAATTGAAAACCATCAGAAGGAAAAAGTTATCTTTTTATATCATGTCATGTTGAAACTAAAAAAGTTTTAATATATAAAAAAGTAAATACATTACCGTCACCAAATTCATATTAAACAAAACTTCTAGCTTTTATTTGTTTATTTGCTGTGATGTAAGTTTTTACTGTTTATAAGAGAGTAGCAAGATGTAAATAAGTGGATATCAACAAGGAGCGTTTACGGCGTTCGATGTCATTCTGGGGAGGAATGCAGTTGACGTTATTGATATGATTAAGCTGCCTCCGTACTTATTTTTGTGTGGAATACCATGGCATCGCATAATGTGTTATTTTCAGTTCAGTGTGAAGAACGTTGATTGTTATTGACAGCAGCAGCTCAAAGACGTGTGGTGACTATTAACAATACAATACTAACTCTTCCGTTGGGTGTTATTTGTTTATATTGAATATTGTAAGCTACAAAACTTTCTTAATAAATGATATGATTAGTATTATAAAACTGCATTAAATTAATCAAACTTCAAAGGTAATCCATTGCATAATAAAGCAACATTGATTTAGTGTAACGTTTTTAAACTTCAGGCTGTCGACTCAATATAATTTATATATTTATTATTTATTTATTATATTATATTAAATAATTTCGACTAGCATAAGTATTTAGGCAATTTTGATTATTGCATTTTTTTAATTTCTATAACTTTAATTCTTAGCAACGTAAGCATTTACTGTAATTATATTTTAATAGTTAAAACATACTTGATATAATCAAGAAGAAGAATCAATGAATGAAAAATCAATGATCAATGAGAGATAAAATATATATCGTTCGTAATCATAATAACCAAACAGATAGATTCAATTCGGA
The DNA here is from genome assembly GCF_014805625.2 of Glossina fuscipes. NCBI lineage: Eukaryota > Metazoa > Arthropoda > Insecta > Diptera > Glossinidae > Glossina > Glossina fuscipes. The sequence goes on from NW_023998565.1 coordinate 2,465,665, forward strand.
GTATCCTAAAATCAGGTAAATCGCGAATGTCACGAAACCTAATTTGCGCGAAGGCCGAGTAATTGCATACAGACAAACACTATGATATATTTGGCACGAATTTACTCCTTCCACCATAACTTCACCTTTTTTCACGACATGGCGATCCTGTTTGTTCATAACAATAATCAGCAAAATGGCTCATCAAGCCTTTGTTGGTAGGCACATATATAGCAGATTTTCTAAATTGTAAGGACGTTTGTGATTATAATAGTAAAATTTGTGAATATTGACGTTTTCACCAAACTTAAATTTGTTTCACATCCCTGAGATTATTTGAAAATTGAAATTGCTCATTTACAAAAAAAAAAATATCCGTAGAAAAATTAAAAACCCCAGTAATTTAACTTCAGCAAAAAGGTAAAGCACACATATTTATTGTCTCATTTACATACACAGCATTGTAATCAGTTGACAGCCAAATTAAAAAAATGTCACGAGCAGGTTAGTGTTCATTGCGCGATATGTGCTTACATAATGTTTTTGTTTTCTTTCTTTCCACCTTCGTTGGTTTAGAATAAATTTTCAATATTTGAGGAGCTTTTAATAAATTTATTTTTTTTTTATTCTTTTTATTAACATCCATTTTTTTAATATCTTTTCAGCATCCTACTTTCCATTTTTTCAATCTCGCCTTTTTGTGAATTTGCCGGTACAGGGTGTTTGTTTGGTGGCTGCAGATGTTGGCGTCGGTCTGTAAAAAAAGAAGAATTTAGGAAAAAAAATACGAAAAATTGAAGATGATCTTACCTCTCGTACTGTCTTTGGCAACTCCACGGGGGAATAAAGTACGTTTAATCAGTGCGTGGACGTGTCGAAATTCTCATCTCGTCGAGGTGAACCCTGGTAACGGTCTCTTATCAGCGAAGAAGAGTTTAAGGCTTGGATTATCTATAACAAGTTTTTCGATAGATAGCTTGGGGGTACACTGGAAGAAGCTTGCTTGAGCACTTCTTTTCTCGTAAACTATTGCTTTAGAGGAAATACAAACAAGCTGTTATTGTATTGCAACTGGTTACATAAAGTACGTTGGTGTAGTAATAGTGGTGACATTGGTGCCCACCATGTCAAATGTACCACCCTACGCGAATATATCTTGAAGAAGGATAGCCCGGTGTTGGTTACTTGTAGCTATTGATAGGTCCGAAGGCAAAAGTGACTACGTCACGTAAAGTAAGGCTAAAGGCTTTATAGATTAAATTTAAGCTCCACGGACGCCAGGAGTGCACTTGCTATCTATATCTACCGTAAGCGAAGTTATGATAGCAAGTCATGACTGCGGGGTACGACCCTTCGGCGAGTATCATGGCGGCTGTGGTTTTCATCATTCCTTAAGCGAATAACAAAGAGTTAATGATAGTACTCAACATTTCACATATAGCCGCATTGGACCTTCAGTTTCATTGAAAGTCGAAAATATGTACATTTATACAAAGAAGACAATTTTTTGAAAATTGATTCATATTTCTGGCTTTGTGAACTTGTTTCTGGCAATGTTATAGGTTCGTTGGAGAGTTCGTGCAGTGTTTAGTTTTTGATTTACCTTGAACAAGTCTGTATTCGTAATTACGGATGCGGTTTGCCTAGATTGTGGTGCGCAAGCACGTGTTTCGTCAACATATTCTACGTCGCCTAAAGCGTTCCAGTTTCTATTGTACTTTCAGTCCGTATAGCACCTTGACCATGTTGCGGAATAGTTCTGGATGATTATTGGGAGTCAACGGATACTATAAGCTGTGGTTCTTGGGAAACCAGCGGCAATTTAGCCCTATATTCGTTTAACGCTTTCGATAGTGGGTGATTAATAACACAAAGTTTCCAATCTGTGGCATTTATCTGCGACGACGGATGTCGGAGCATCTATGTTGGTTCCGTAGTACTGTTGCTACTGTTAGCGAAACCATTTGACCAAACCTTCAGCTGTAGCGTGCTGTATAGAAACCAACTGGACAATTTGTGCACAAAAATAACATGGCCCATTTTGGTTCGAAATAAAGGTCCAACAAAGTCGCAGCAAATGGGTCCAATGGTAATGGCTGCAGCCGAAGAAACCTCGTTGTAGGTTCGTCATGATTTTTTTTCATCGCCTACTCACGCACCGGTGTGGACATCTATACCTGCCAAATTGTTTACGCGGTTGCAGAATACAAATAATTTCGCCGAATGGTGGGCAGTGAAGGATGGGAAATTTTATTCGTTGTTTTGCCTTTGTTGTGAACAGACGTATATTCTGCGGAGCGCCGCTGCTATACTAAATAACAAATGAAATTATTGACAAGTAAACTAATAGCTTAACTGTAGAAGGAGTAAACAATTATCAAACATTTGCGAATGACATAAGCCATTTAGTGTTATGTGAGTTAATGTCAGCCTTTTCAAAGCAAAACTGCACAATACAGTTTTGTTTAATTGGAAGTGGGTAAACAACAAATTGTTTCTAAAGCTAAATGTGCTGAGTATTGCATTTTTCGCGCGATTATCCTGTTTCAAGACTAAATTTCTTGACACACAGAATAAACGGTGAATTACAAATTGTGATGGATAGTTTTGTTGCTATTTGGTGAATCGATAGACTATTGACCTTGGGTTTTCTGACAATCGTGCAGAGTTATGCGATCTCTTAAATTGCCAAATAAGAAAAACGCTAAAGCTAATTGTAAGGGTTGACAACTGCGTGCAAATGAAGTTATGTTAATAAAGTGGTATTGCCGTAGACGACTGCATTGACGTTTGCTAAGTGGATAAACTCAAAATGGTACAAGCCACTTTCGTGCCTTCTGATATGAGAGGCGTTGTTAAGCAGAGCTACAAAGCATTTTACTGTTTTTTGATACTTAGAGGTGCTCTTGTTGAACTGCTGTAGTCGACTTCTTAGTTGGGTTTGTTCGATATGTGGCGTTATATTTTACTATATATTTTGTATATGTAAAGAAAAGTTTTTGTCTCAATAACGACTTCGATTTATTTGCATTAACAAAGAATGTCGGATATCTTATGGTAGTAACTAAACTACTGGACAAAGAGCATAAAGCAGATAAGGGGAGTGGGAGCCAGACGGAATCGCCTGGACTTAGCCGCCCGACTGCGATCGATAGCGTAGGTGAAGACAGCAATTGACAATACGACTCCAAATTTGAAGATCTTGGCCGCATTAAAGGGGTAGAGTTGAGGCGGATGTTTCCCGCCTGTGAATTGTTTTGATGGAGGCCTTAACCATGTCGGTTGACGTATTGGCTGTTGTGGTTGCACCGGTTGCTCCTTTGCCTAAAGTTGGTGAAACCTGGTCGGTTGTTGTTGAGAGCAATAATAACCCGATGCGTCAGCTGGGTTAATTTATGCGTGAGTTAGGCAGTGGTTTCACGCTGATGCAGGAATCCCAACCTAAAAACCTTATCAACAAATACTAATGGTCAATCTTCTGTCATTGTGAACGACATGAAGATGGAAAGCGCACTTGTCCTTGCTAGTAGCCGTTGTGTCCGTGCGTTGGTCGAAGACTTGCATGGGAGGATGCTTGTTACTGGCCCCTATTGTAAATTTAACAAGCAACTGGACGAATATATTAGATGTATGGATTCGATGCTACTGCTTGCTGCTAGCACGCTATTAGTTCTGACACTGGATGCGAACTTTGTTCCTCGTAAGTGTGGAAATGTTGGCTCATTGGTGCGTAACCAGAAGCGACCAGGTGTTAAATGAACCGGGTGAGTGGTATTCTTTCCATGGTTTAATTGGAGATACGGATGTCGATGCTGCTAGTGCTAAGAGGAGAGCTATGAGTGTGTTTGAATTTTCTTGGGAGGTTAACGCTGAATGAGGCGTTAGGGATCGGCGTGTAATTAAATTGATTCCTAATTATATCCATTTTGAGCCCACGCAGCTGAACATGAAACGTTGGCGTTCTTTTCGGAGATACTTACGTTTCCCATATTAAGAGAGGGTTTACTATGCACTATCGCATGGGGTTTTGGATGAGTGAGTTCACCATATCATTAAATCGGGTGTCAACGACTTCCTTCCATCACACGAGACGGCTATACATAGTTATATATCCCCAAATATCAAAATATGTTTAGAAACATACATACACATATTTTTAAACATCTAAACATAAATTGTAAAATAATCCATCAATGTCTCGATCGTTTTCGCTACGATCGCGGCAGATAAGGGAACACCTGAACATAGGAATATCCCTAAAAATAATCTTCTAAGCAAAATATATTGTTACCGATTGTTCCCACAGACAATCGCTGACTAAGGTAACTGTAAATAGCGACTAAAAAGCTTAATGCCAAGTAGATAATAAGAAGTGAGTTTAGTTAGTGAATATCAACTGAATGTTACATTTGCTTTGATTTGCTTTGTTAATTCGACAAATCTAGTGGGCTGACATAAGCCAGACACTAGTAAGGCTTTATTATTTTTTTGGAAGACCACAAAAATAAAAGCTTAACTGGCGCTCGCCAATTAACTTTTTTCCAACATATTTTTGAAGATCCAACTTTTTCGTGACATCATTCATAATTAGAGGTGCAGACGCAGTATACTTATCCGCATGATCATTTCCCAATAAAACGATATGACTTTGCACCCAAAGTGTTTTCACTTTTTCGCCGGGTATTGTATATTCCTTAATTTGCTGGTGGTGCTCTATCTCGAAGTCGAAGGACTCCGTACAGCTTTTAATAGAGACAAACTGTTAGAAAAATGACGGTTGTAAGTTTGTCTTTATGGGAAAGGTTCGCAGCGTGAAAGATAGCTCTGGCTTCGGTTGTGAAAGTTAAAGCACTTTCGTGAAATGTGTAATGGAAGCATCTCCCACGGCACAACCAGGTGGCAAATCAAAAGATTTTGAGCTATTGATGTATAAAAGATTCCAACCGTTACTTTCGAATACTTGGATTTTTTCAGCTATTAGATTCCTGAAGACTTAATTTGGAGTATCTTCTTTCTTGTGCATAGACGAAATGTCAAAAGGGTAGCCTTTCAAAACCTATGCCGGTTTAAGGCCAAAACAACGGAAAATATTTATGGAAAAGGTCAATTCCTTTGCGACGTACAAGCAGTAGTCAATTGCAGATAGCGACTTTCGAATTTTCTTGGCAATAATAATCTTTTTCACATCTTCACCGAGAATAGACTTGTTTGAATCAAGAAGCTTGGGGACTATTTTAACTTTTATCTCATAAAGTCTATTTTCTAAAGTTGGGAGACCAGTTTCAATTATAATATTATTTATGCGCGTCGTCCGAAAAGCATAACAACTTGCTCTGACGGCTTGGTGATAGACCGGTTTAAGGATGTTGATGTTAGATTTGCAGCTATTACCATAAATTACCAAAGCATAGTCAATCTTGCTTAAAACAGACATTTTGGTAAGATAAGCAATAGTGTTAATGTGCGCATGGCTTTTTCAAGCAACGTAGTGAGTGAAATTCACCCCCGTTAAAATAGAATTTTTAACCGAACACAGTGTACTCCCCAACAATATTTTTTGGAAAACGTGAACGTCTGCATGTTCAGTACAGGTAAAGCATTAATAAACATCAGTAGATTTCCTGCATCACTTATCTGTTTTCGAAAAATGTGCACTTTTTTATATATTTGCATAAATTTTAGCGCCTGACGAGTTTGACCATATGGAGATCTCTCGTCCAATAGATTCGACGATGTTGATCGCCTTCGTGCTATCTTTTTCTTTTGTTAAAATGTATACATCGTCCGTGAAGAAACAATGTTTGATTCTCGGTACACGCCAAAGAATTTTACTAATTTCATTGAAAGCGATCTGAAAAAGTAGATATACAATTTTCCAGAAACATGGCACATCTGTCAATAACATTTGAAAGAGAAATTTTAGTCCTCTTATTTTCGATGAAATCACTGCAAAAGTTGCTATCACGGGAGTATTCGCACCACACTTTTCCAAAATAATTAGAAACATCATCTACGTCAATTAATATTCCATTGGGCGCGCAGATGGCAGATATGCCATGAAACTACTTGCCTTTGAATACAACATTGGTTTTTTTATATAAGAACAAATGATCATGATTAGGACATCTTTTAAGGTAGTTTGTTTTTCTTCAATAACGAAAGCGTGTTGGTCCAATAAGGAAGTTTAGCACGTTTATAAAACTGTTGGGTGGAGGAATAGAGAGATGAGCAGTCTTGCGAAAGGCCTTAGACGTAATAGCAGAATTACGGTTACAGTTCCCGTTAAATGGCTTTGAATTCAGGAACGACTCGGCCTATTTGGAGCAATTAATCCAATCCACTTTTTTAAGAAGGAAATTGGCATGTTTTGCTGAAGTAACAGAGGACTTTCAAAGTTTAACATCGATTATGATTGGAAAGTGATCACTATTATGTAGATCATCAGAAACAGATCAGGAAAACATAGGAAGAAGTGAGGGGAGCGACATGTTAAATCAATATGCGAAAACATGTGAAGAGTTGAAAAGTGCGTTGATTTTCCATCATTTCAAATGTAGAGATGTTTTTGAATGAAGGCCTTTTCTGAAAGAGTGCCACGACTATTGTTCCCTGCTGAGTCCTACAAGACAGCAAACCAATGTACAAAAAGGTTTGAAGACTTCGCAAAGTCCCTAAAAGGAACACATACGTCAGATGAACTGAGAGCTGACCTTACCAGTAACATTTTCCAATGTGGATAAGGCAGAATAGAATTGGTACGATGGTCGCACTGGCATCGGAAAAGGAATAATAAAATCGCTCGTGTTTACTTGTGTAGATCTAAAAATACTCAACTTTCTAGTTCTTTATAATTTTTGCTTAGTTCATGAGTGTTTCCTAATACAATGGGATGGAATAGTCGGAATTTATCGAGAACTCCAATTGTCTTTTAAATTTCCAAGATGAAAACGATAGCCTTACAAATAGGCCTACAAATTTTCATACCAGCACTCAAGTTCCATTAATACACATACTCCTACAAAACGCACGATTAATACTCTTAATAGTAAAACGCGAGTAAATTCTAGGATGAGTAAGGTGACCATATCACTAAATCGGTCTGGAGCGTCAATTTTTTCCTTTTGGAAAAATATCGTAAGACAAATCAAAAGGAGGTCTAATGGTAGACACGCGGTCTGTCAGGCAAACGTAAAGCAGTTTGCAGACTTGGGAAGCAATTCCAACGAGCGAAAAGGTCCAATGCAGCAAATGTGTTGCAGCTTACGATTGAATTCAGGCAGGGTTTTGTGTCTAACGATCGTGATGATCCTTGGGGTCAGGTATACGGAGTTGTTATGTACTGGCGATACTGTACTAACCACATAAAGAGAGTATCTACAAGTCCTGATGAATTCATTCTCTTATGGGCAGGTCGATGTTGACCCTCCTAACGTTAGTATGGGATACATCCCTTCTCCCTTAGAAGAGGTGGAATTGGGATATGCTATATCCAACTTTAGCCCCAAAGGATCGCTTGGCATATTCATGGACTTTGAAGGTCCTTGCGGTCAGGTTTTATGGGACAAAGTACTTACCACGTTGGGAGAAGCTAACTGTTTAAAAATTAAACACTGGGCTAGTTACTTCTCTCACAAAAACACGTGTGTTATCGGCATTAACGACTTTGTTAATAGAGATGTGGTAAGAGATTGTGCGCAACGGTAATTCTGCGGTCCATTTATATGAGTAAAATAGTTTCGACGGAAGATTTACAGGTTTTGGGGCACCTCCTCTGGGATTAAAGATGTTGCGCATTTTTAATATCACAAGGAAGCGTCTGCTCTCACTAGACGCGTTAAATAGTTAAGTAAAAAGGAGCGACGAATGTTGCTAATGGAATGTGTGTGTGTGCCTTATGAAAATTGCGTTGGGATAGTAGTAGGCATGGTAAATTTATATATAACTTTGTCCGCGATGTTTTTTTTTGCAGAAAATCACTCGGGGTTTAGTTTTGGCTTATATCTCCGTTTCTGTTTACGGTTGCAGAAATTTAGAGGCTATGGATATAAAACAAACGAAAGATGAACTAGATTTTAGTCTGGCACTCTCTACCACAGGCACATTCGCTTCGAATCTTTTCTCTATGCGAAGGCATTTGATGGGTTAGAGGGGAGTCGATAGACTCTAGTCTGCATCGATCTTTCGTGTAGCGAAGGGGTAAGCTAGAAGGGCCTCCTAGGTTTTACCAGAGGCTTCTCCTCTTTCTAGTATAGTAAAAACCAGTTTCCATGTTTTTTTGCATTACTATTGCTGTATGAACTCGGTTTGGGCATTGCTCACTGTTTCTCCCAGAGTGTCGTTTCCTTTAATAATAGAAAGAGGTCGCGATAGCCCTGCTCCGCCCAGTGAGACGACTCCAGACTCTATCTCACACTGAGTCTCAGGTTATATGGGAGCTGATTCAAAGGCTCACCTGTACCTTTTATTATTTCTTCTTCCATCACCTTTCTCTTTTTAAATCTGGTCAGATGCCTCCAAAGCAGTCTTCTAACTTCTGCCGGCCAGCGGGAACCGCCCGTTGCTGGAGTTTCATGAATGCCGTGGCTGCCCAATGATCGCGGGAACATTAAACATTTGAGGTGTTAAATAAGCCTCTCCTTTACCAGAGGCAAGGGCATGCCATCCACATGATCTTAGTTTGAAACTGCATAGTAGCTTGGCTCCCCGTGTGGTGCGAGTGACTCTGCCTCACTCGTAGTGTTAAGCTTTCACGGGAGGTACCTACGTAAAACCCCTTATCATATCTGTCCGTGGAAGCTGGGGTGATAAACTATGCTTTAGGGGGAGCATAGACGTGCCGAAACCCTCACCTCCTTGTGATGATCCCCGGACAACGGCTTCGGACGGCAAAGAAGGGTTTAAGGCTTTGGATTACTTATAACGCGGCGACGAGTTTTGTAAGAGATGGCGTAGGGGTTCAATGGAAGATGTGCTCTTTACTCAATAGGCTAATTACTGCCAGGGAAATTCTAACCAAAAACCAGCTGGTAACTGGTTACGTAAAAATACGTAGAGGTAGTAGTTAGTGAGTGCATGGTAGTTCGCCCGCCATGTCAGTGCAATGCCCGAAGCTTAAATATCTCGATGAAAGACAGTTCGGTTTTTGGCTAACCGGGATTGTATGGTTAATCCGAAGACAAGAGTGGTCTGACTCTGTTTCAGCCACGAAAAGTAATGCTTAAGGCTTTATAGTCTAAACTTTGGTAGCCACGGGGGTCAGGAGCCCGCTCACAATAGCCATGTATGCCTGCGGGTAAATGATGGAATTAAAATTGGAAGGCATTAACTTCCAAGCTAAACGATATGTCGAGCCGACATTATAAAGCCACAAATGTTTCGGGCACACTGATAAGATGTGTTCACGCCAAAAACTGCTCTGCCTTTCCTGTGGTGGAAGCCATGAATGCATTTGAATTGTTTTCAAACTAAAAAACGTATTAATTGCGAACGCAATCATTCATCTTATTCGAAAACTTCACTTTCCTATAAAAAAATTATTAATTCCAAAAAATATGCAGCAGACCGTTTGAATGCTCAATTATACACCGTCTATCGAAATACTTATTCCAATATAAAATCCCGAGTTGTGACACCGATCACAGACAGATATTCCTTTCGATCACGAAATGGTCACTGATTCTAACATTTCGTCTAGCTCTCAAATCCCTGATCGTAATCAAAACATACATAATATCAAACCGTCCATTAACTCCGCCAAACGTTTATCTCGCGACGTACACAAAAGTATTCTTAACCAACCAGCCTTCGGGTTCGTTCTCCTATTCTCTCTCAATCAATAGTGAAAATAGCTCGAGTTAATTGTACTAGCATCCGTAACAAATTGAAACAGCTTGAACTATGTCTTCATTGTCATGACATCTCCGCGGCCTGTCTTTTCTTAAACCTCAGGATTCTTCGTCTATTCTCTTACACTTCTAATTTTGCAAATTGTGTACCTATCGAAGCTTGCAGCTGCACCATCCACAATTTCTTTGGGGAACTCCTGATCATTAGTTGTTGGATTCCAACTATTATAACGTTTCTGATTTTGTAATTAATAGATTATTTTCTTTCAGATGTGACATCTGCAATAATATGTGGTAATTTTAACGAGCACAATGTTTGCTGGGATAGTGGCCTCTCCATTTGAAAAGGCAGACAAATTCAAGATTTTCTTGAAAGCAGCATTTTAGTGTCATTAATTCAAAATTTATGACAGAAATGGAATTGCATTAGGCGACATCTGAAATACGGATAGAATGGTTACGCTTTAATGGGAAAGGCAGACGCCGTGTTTTGCTGAAAACGTACCGGAAATGGGAAGCCTGACCCATTGTCATGACTATCGTTAAAATCAGTAGCGAGAAGAGAAAATGACGAGCTCAGGATTTATTGCCGACCGGGACGCTCGACTTCCCACGTAAAATGTCTGCACACTAATACTAAGCGGCACAACCGACTTGTTAACAACAGAAAAGAGGGCGCATTCAACATTGAGGTCCAATTGCCAATAGCAAATCATTTCGGATTGCCTCAAGTGCGATGGTCTTAATCTTAACGTTGCACATCTGTTACTTTCTCATAAGTGGCGGATCTTTCATCTGTAGGAGAAGGTCAACCTATTGCACTCGGCTTGTCAATACAGTTAGACGCGACCTTTTATAAAAACATTGAAAAGGGCGACATTAAAGCAGTCATTCGTTATTTACGTGGAGATGATCTTAGTGAGATGTATTTTTCAAAAAGCCTCTACTATCAACTTGACCTTCTAACCCGAACACTGCACATTATCATACATCTTATTCCCGACTCTAAATATTCAACTGGTAATCGTGTTTCTATTTGGGCCCATTCACGTAAGATGTTGTATGAAAGATCCGTCAGAAACATTACCTATAACTAGCGTACGCTAAATTCGGCAGTAATACTAATTCTAATCAAATGTCACATGCTCCGAACGGTACATTGGGAGGTGGTAGTAATTATGCCCTTAATAAGGTAGCCGTAAACGGTATTAGTGAATTTTTAGTGCAAAATCAACTAAATGTCCATAATTCAATAGCTATAAAGATAGAGTCGTAGTTTTTATTCCAGACTGTGGATGAAAACATTTTTTATAGTGTTGTTCGAAAATAATATCTATATTTAAAACTGCAGAATCTGAATCCATATGTGCCTCCACAAATTAAACATATCATAGCGCATTCACTCATGATAGATGTTAAGTATTCTGTTGATGTGTTTTCCTATTCCTTCCTATTAGATTAACTTTAACGTATTGTTAACAGTATTACACGCTTTGCTTATAATTATATTATATATCGCTATTATTATTATATTGTTACGAAAATCCCAAATCCAGTTAATTCCAGCTAAGTAATTTTCCCTAATAACAAATTCCCTAAAGAAGGACAAACCAAGTGCACATTCGCAAGCGCGTCATGCAGCTGCAGGCCGATGAAAGCGATTAGTGGAAAAGCAGATAGAGATTAAATATAAAAACTCTGAATTTGGGTATAGTAAAATGCTTGTAAAAATGTATATAAATAGAATATTTGTGGAAGGGAGAGTTAGTCAGGCAAGAACGTTTGAGTTAAAAGTACGGCCAAGATAAATTGTGAATAATCCCACATTTAAGGAATATAATTGTAAATAAATACTCCTACCGTTAAGAAATGTAATTGTAAATAGAAAAACTTTGAAGTGTATTTCTCTTGAACAAAATATCCACGATCCAATGATTCGGACTGTATCTTAGAAAAGCCAATTTCATAACAATATACTATTAAAATACTTTTTTAAAATTCTCTTCTCCTGGTTGCTTGAAGTTTAGGTCGCTTAAGTACTTCTGCAACATCTTTCGATTTTCATCCCCCACTCTTTCAATACAACGACTATAGTTTTTAAGATGGAATGGGAACCTTTTCCTATTAATGTCACATATTTGTAGCTAATCAACTGAACGAATAAAACTATGTTTTTTCTTGATTCTTCTCCTCATTTCTCTTTTTTTTTTCGCAGCCATGCCAATATTTCAAGCATGTCAACTGTTCATGCCTGCAAAGTTTGTACTATACGCCTGCTATGAATAGTTTATGCTAACAATCCCTGCCCCCTTGCTTTTGCAATAAATGTTACAATAAATTCAGAAGAAATTTGATAACATTCTTAAACTAATAATGTGTATTTTGTTGCTAATAGGAATTGATTATTATAGAGCAGAGTGATCACATTTGCAGCCATTTGGTTGACGTACATATTCATCTATGTTCTAGGTTATTTTTGCACATGAAATGCATCTAATAACTATGTATTGGACCTATAAGCTTATAGTCTCTTAATAAATAAATAAACAAAATAAAACTGAAGAGACCTAGAACTTTATGCGGAAGATCGAAATGTAAGAATCACAGCGCAAGCCGAGGAGTAGCGACAAAGAATTATTGTCGTAGTCTGAATCAAAACTATACAAAGTTACCATTAGCCGGCCAGGAAATACCACTTCGCCAATATTCCCTTCTGGCAGTCCTGTCCGCATGCTCAAGACACCGGGGGGGAAATGATCCAGGAGCCTACAACATGCGAGGAAAATCATTTCCGAAGAATAATTTTCCTCGCCCGCGTCCAAGATATACCTAGCGAATGTGATCAAGAGTTATTATAGTTCGTATACCGGTTGCAACGACAGGGGGTACTACAAGTTTTATAACGGAAAAGTTTACCAAAAATTTCTAAAACAGATATGAAACGGTAGCCCTCCAAGCCTGTACCTAGTTGACGGAGGAACCAGAACCGAAGCTGATGGGTTCTTTTCAATTGCCAGTACGGTTAGGGAGCGTGCTGATATTGCTACAGCTCATCGCAATGCCTAACCGAAGAAGTGCTATTAGGGTACAATTTTTTACACAGCCTTGGTGCTGGCGCGTGTAGAGCCAAATTATGCAATCAAAATAATGAAATAGCAACAAATGAAGAAAATAGAAACGTACATTCGCAAGGAACCGAGTAGAAGGAACACATCAAAATGCCGTTGAAGACTCCTGACAAAATTTTATTGTAATACAAAAGTATATTCCCGCGAAGAATTGAATGATGCCCCCTGTAATCCTGTAATCAAAGGGAGCAGCCTGAGGCCAAAATAGAAATAAGAGTGAAGTGGATAGCAGAAACCCATCGGCACTACTAAAGGCGCCAGAGTGAAGGTGAATTGATTTTTCTTATAACAAAAGCCAAAAAAATTTGTTGAAGTTGAGGGTCCAACGTCCATTTTCCCGCACAAAGTTGTAACGAAAGATGACAGGGCGTTTAAGCTACGATATACAGCACATACAGCCATGCAGACGATTATTGATACAGGAATAAATAAATTGTTAGCCAAAGGATTCGTGGAATGCCGCACATTCAGACAGCACTGCCCCGTATACGCGATGCTTGTTTTATTAGCAGCCTAGATTTAAAAGATGAGTATTGAGAACTACCTATGGAAAGCGATAACATGTCATTTCTTCAATATTGCGTCGTGGTTTTGACGCTTTATGCCCAAGTCCACCGCTATTGCAGAACCATTTAACAGTCTTGTACAAAATGAGAAAGTCCCTTATATTGACTTGCCCTGACTTTACGCAACCATTTCATCTTCAAACCGATGTAAGGGACTTTGATATAGGAGCAGCGCTAAACTCAAACAATTGACGGAACTGAATGGATGGTAGCGTACACGAGCGTGTTCTGCGGAATCAGGAAGATGGAAACCAGTCTCGAAGGGCGTATTTTTGTGGTCATAACGGGTCCCTAAAATGGCCAAAAGTAGTTGAAAATCCGTCATATTGAATAGGACGGTGGGTGCTGGAACTTCAGGAATGCGGTTTTTCGGTGAAATATCGAAGTGGTACGAGAGATATTGTGGCAATTGCGTGCGTGCGTTCACGTCTCGCGCTTTGCCTACCAGCTGATTGAACTACGGCTGAGTTATATGCGCATTGTAAGATTTCGGGATGAAGAGTGCGGTGCCAAGCGGGCGTGATAAGTACTCGTCGAACGTGGTGAGATCTTGTCATTTTTTATGATACGTATTCGGGCTGCGTAACATACACAGTTGACAAGCATAAAGATAGACTGGTAGAATATAAATACAAGTGAGAAGCTGGGTTGAGTTCAGGAAGGCTGCTACGTTGATAGAGGATTGCGAGCCCCATATTGACGAAAAACTGAAGACCATTTTGAGCTCCCAGACAAGTTTTGAACGTAACGTTAAGGCTATCGATCAAACTAGCTAGTGTGTCAAAGATCTGGAAATTTTGATGGAATTAGTAACTCACTTAATAAGTAGCTTGCGCAAAAACGCACCTTCAGTAATCAAGTCTAGAAAACTAAACAAAAAAATGTGGATCCTAAGAGTTTAAAAATTTCTAATGTTTACTGCAGAAATAATGGTGTTGTTGTGATGGTTTGTTGTGCTCATGATGAGAGGAAGGAGGATAAATCAGTTATTGAGAACAAAATACCGAAGGAAAAGGAGATAACGTCGCCTAATAAACTTAATCCCAGGCTTCAATTAACAGATATGAGCTTTAATTATGGTAGTAAGAGACCTTTGGACAAGTTGCGCAGTCAGAAGTTTGCTTTGGATGATAGCACGCGTACAATCTTGAGATCTTGTAAAGTAGAGAAAAACCCATCATAGTGCAGTTGTTAAGACGGATTGCACCTCGTTTTCTAGGATGATGGCGGAACGTAAATACAATTGATCAGCCTTTATACTCCAAAAGTGACTATTTTGTTAGTTCGCAGCCCCAACTTATTAAAAACCGAAGTTAGCTGGAAACGTCTATGGCTGTTCCCGCTTCTTTCCGACAACTGTAAGCCAAAATTATTCGCTAGAATCACAGCCAACGTAAGTTGTTGGGATGCCACTCAACAGTGTAGAACTTAAAATGAACACCATAGGAACGAACGGGCACAGATGCGTAATAATATAATTCCTCAACGTAGAGCTTACTTTACACTGTGTGAAAACCAACTTCTTAATAAGGGCATCGACCAGTTTACAGGTTAACCTACAGTTACATGAGTAACTAAGAAGATAAAATGAGTTGACTAAGAACTTAGAAACCCGGTTAGGCTAGTGCACTGAATATTGTTATTTAACTGATAGCAAGGAGAGAGATGGGTGATGGTGCCACGTAAATTAGGATGATTAGTGAATTAAGCATGAATGTTTACATATGTATAAGATGGAGCATTATAGAATAGAAGCCGTATAGGACATAACCATTTAACCGTAAAAACCGCAAATTATCGGAGCAATAAATTAAGTGAATATAATATAACTCATATTAATCACGACCATCTCTTTTATTAGTAACATGGGTAGCATAAAAAACCAAAAGTATGTAATGTAGTTATATACAAATGGATAGAGCTTTACGACTGTAATTTTTGGCGCCTGGCTAGCCCATCTACATTCATAAATGATAAATAAATCATGAATATCTAACACCTATAGGGAATAATAACGGCGTGGCGTCGCGTAACAGTCTACGGTCCGTCGGCATTGCTCTCCTGTCCGCTAATCTTTGTCCAAGTATATGTCGGTCCTTTTTGTCAACGTTTGTGACTACGCGCGCACACACACACTCTACAGAGACTTGCGTAGTGACTTAAAGCCATAAGGGCTAGCAAAAGGAGGAGCTTTGATGGAATATGCAAGGATGTTGATATCAATCCATGGGGAAACGCATATAAAGTCGTCCTGAAGAAGGTCCAAGGACAGAAAACGCCGCAAATCTCGTGTCCGCTCACGCTCCGGCGAATAGTATCAACACTTTTTCCACGGAGGCCACCGTATGTGTTGGTAAACCTCCGCGGCATAGAAGATGAACCAATACCAGCAATTACCGCCGAAAAGCTTTTAAGCACCTGCAAAGGGATTGGGGACAAAAAAACTCCTGGCCCAGACGTAGTCCCGAACAAGGCCTTAAAGGCAACGATACGAAGATGGCCAGACGTCCAGATGCTTCAAAACTGTCTGGAAGTAAGGACATTCCCAGATGAATGAAAGGTCCAAAAGTTGATCCTCATTCCGAAGGCTAATAAGCCACCGACAAGTCATCATCATACCGACCCATCTGCCTGTTAGACACAATGGGCAAGGTATTGGAACGAGTCATATACGAACGCTTGCTAGTCGTGGTCGAAAAAAGACGCGCTCTCTCGGATAACCCATATGGATTCAGAGCCCGGTCTAAGATAGATCCCATAAACCATCTTGTGGAGCTTGCCTCAAATGCTATAGCCAGAGATCGGTGGAGGCGCGGTGATAAAAATTACTGTACCGTCGTTACTCTAGACGTGAAAAAAGCCTGCAATTCCGCGGACTGGGGTATCATTCGTAAAGCCCTCATAAGAATGAAGATTTTAAGGTATATTGTAAAGACGTTGGGAGCCGTGTAATGAAGTAGGCTCAAAGTGTGAATGTTAGATTTGATTTGTATCGCAGTGCGCTACTGCGGTTTTGTCCCTAATCTGCTCTGCTGCAGAACGCCAAGTCTATCCGTCTCATGTGGTGCCAAAAGAACTCCGCAAGAGACGGTCCCTAATTAAAGTACGAGGCGGATAGAACGCCTTTTTTAAAACAGCGAGTTGATACGCTTTAATTGAACTGCATAAAACAATTAAAATTCTTTATTTGCCAGGTGCGTTATTTATACTTAAATCTATAGGTGATTTTATGCTAACGTTATCAATTATTTTAATTAGGGCGCCTGACATAATATTGCATTTCGTAATGCAATAACCAGCCAGTTGCAGTGCGACAAAATTTTTGTTTTAGTTTTTTGTTTAGTTTTCAAAGTGGATGCATACGACGGTATGCGATCACACTACAATATACGTGAGATAATAACAAGCTACCATTCTAGCAGCACGTTAATGTATGAAACCGACAATGGAAAAGAGTCGCATAAAATAACAGCGGGTGTCACACAGTGATCAGTTCTTGCTGCTCTTTTGTGGAACATAATGTACTACGGGGTTTTTGAGCTTAAGCCGGGGTAACGATTATCGGCTTTGCGAATGATACACCAGTCGTAGTAGATGCAAAGCGCGTTGCACAAGTAGAAACGAGGGCTAACGAGGCTATCGTTAAAGTGAAGGCGTGGCCAGAAGTGAACGGGCTAGAGCTAGCAGAGCATAGAACTTAGACGCTACTAATAAGAGGCTGGAAGCGCATGGAAAGATGTTGCATACCAGTCAGGCATCGCACTGTGCAGTCATCTCCTGCCCTGAAGTAACTTGGAGTTATGCACGACCGTCGACTCAACTTTAAGCACCACGTTTAGTACGCGGCTGAGAAAGCTGCCGACATCCAGGTGTCGTTAGCAAGGATTATGCCAAATATTGGAGGCCCAAAATTCACCAATCGAAAAGTAATTGCCACGGTGATAACTTCGGTCCTAATGCATGGAAGCACAGTTTGGGACGGTGCAGACAGTCAGGGTAGTGTACCAAAATTTGGCGACATCGTCTTAGTGCACTAAGGTAGATATGCGGACTCCAGACCGTCTCGGAGGATGCTGCCTTTGTGATTGCTGGCGCCAGGCCAATCGGTATCTTGGCGTACGAAACAAGGCGCATCCATGAAAGGCGCCGCATCAATAGCCTCTCTCAAGATGCCATAAAAAAAGAAGAGCGAGTAGCATCGATGAGGATTTGGCAATTGCGATGGGCAAGGACAACGAAAGAAAGATAGACGTGCGTTCTTATCCCAAACATAATGAAATGGATCGAAAGGCCACACGGTGAGGTAAATTACTACCTCACCCAACTCCTTACTAGCCATGGCTGTTTCCGAAAGGTTCGGGCACGATAATTCGCCAAATTTCCCGGCATGCTCAAAAACGAACGAAGATGTAGAGCATACCATTTTTTGCCGCGAAAGGTTCCAGAATGGCAGACTCCAAATAGAGCCGACGAAAATATTGGAAGGATTAACTGGGGTCTGGAGCATCGCAGGCGACTTTGTAAGCAGAGTTGTGAAAGAACCACGGTGGCTTTAAAGACAGCGGGTGGAGGGCAGAGGGAGTGGAAGCCACTTATATATCCCACTCAGGTCCCACCACCGGAAGCGTGCTAAGGACAACCAGCCTCCGCGAAGTAATACCTAACAGCGGACCCGGAAGGGAGAGTGGTGGAAGAATCTTTTGGGGGGGAGAGTATTTTTTTAGTACGTAGGCGCCATGGATGGCGAGTTGTGCATGCTTCTACAAAGAACCAGCAGTATCTTTTGAAGATTTTCTACCTTCAGCTCGCAGAGTAAAAAAGAAAAAAACACACGAACAAATACTGCTACAATTATTATACGGCGTGACACTTAACAGCGGCTTCAATGTGCTTGGACCAGATATCATGGAATAAAAACAAAAAACATATATACAAAACTAAAACTAAATAAAACTAGACTGAACACCACACGTTAAGAACTTAATATTAAAATTAACTGGAAATCGTAAACCTTAAATACCGCAAGTCATCTCTGATTCAGTCCATTCTAAACTCAATATGAATTTTGGTGAAAACCCAGTAAATTATTATTATTATTATTTTAATTTTAGACTAATGAACTAAATTCTTAGACTAAAAAAAATACATTGAGCACTAGCAACACAGGCTATCGGCTCTAATTTATATAAATGTACATTAGATAATGAGCTTAGTAGTATTAATAAAGTAATATATTGAATTGATATTCTGTTCTAAAGCTGATTGTAGAATGTTCAAAGGGTTAATCGTTCCAAATACAATACTTCTAGCCAAGGAAAAGTTGAAGCAGTCGCAGAGAATGTGCTTTATAGTAAGAGTTTGTCCACAACTGCAGATTGGGGAGGAAGACTTCTTCAAGATCCATTGGTGGGTTGCAATTGTATGACCAAGTCGAATTTTCGAAAATGTTTGGATCTTCATTTTCTCAACATTAGTTGGATATAAAGGTGGAGTTAATTGAGGTTTAATGAAGGAGTAGTTTTAATGATGGTACTTTAAATTTTCTTCTGCAATTTTCTCTTTAACTTTTCTTCCAATGTATCATAATTAGAGGAGCAGAAGCGGCATCCTTTGCCACTCGCTCAGCCTGCTCATTTTCCAATAAACCGATGTGCATTGGTACCCATAGCATTTTAATTTTCCGTCGGGTGTTATAATTATATTCCTTAATTTGTTGATGGTGCTCCATCTCGAAGTCGAAGGGTACCGAATAGCTTGTAATACAAACAAACTGTCGGTAACAATGACGGTTTTGAGTTTGATTTTATGGGCAAAGTTCGCAGCGTGAAGGATAGCTCTGGCTTCGGTTGTGAAAGTTGAAGTACTTTTGTGAAATATGTGGTTGACAAGAACCCGTCCTGCAGCGTCTACCACCGCACAAGCGGGAGGCAGACCAGAAGATTTTGAGCCATCTGTGTAAAAAAGATTCCAACCAGTACTTTCCAATACTTGGGGAGAACCCAGTAAAATAAGAGGAAAATACAAAAAAAAACGAGCTGTAGTAGAATTTGTGTTTAAAGAAGTAGCAGAACAGGAGGTCTGCGAAGAAAAAATTAATAAAGTCACAAAGAAGTTGTTCGCCAATACTGACACACATAGTTACTGTTAAGTTACTTGGTCTCAACCCCTTCACAAGAACTCACACCAATACCAGAAAAAAAAAACAAGAAAAAGTAAACAAACATCCCAAGTAACGCTGCTGACTCTGCAACACTGCATACATTGCACATGTCTATCAGCACAACATACACAATGGGACATATGACACAATCAACATTAATTTTGCCCTCAGTCAAATTATGTTATTCCACATCACTGCGTTCTGGAACCAGGTGAAACAACAACAAATTTGCGTGTAGTCTTTGATGCATCTTTGAAACATCATCTGGCTATTTGCTCAATGATGTGATGTACATCGATCCAAAATGAACTCTTTTCGCTACTTATCTTGAAATCTTCATTTGGACGATAGCAAAAAGGCATCTGTTAAGATCCTGGGACTTCTATGGCTAGTCAAAGTTGACCGCCTTTGCATTAAAGTAAAGATGGAATCAATAAAGCGCTCCACAAAGCGTACCGTATGTTCCAATTCGGCAAGACTATTTGATCCACTGGGATTTTTTGTAATCAGATCAAAAGTCTTTATCCAACAGTTATGGCAGGTTAAACTATTCTCGGGTGAAGATCTTTCAAAAGGTTTGAATAACACACGGTCAAACTTCCGCGATAAATTAGCCACATGTGATGTTCCCGAAAAAGCGTTTGAAGCGGCAGTATACCTGCGAGGGATATTAAAAGGCAACACAATTGCTACATGTTCATTGTGCGCTAAATCCCGAGTAACACCAATCAAGAAACAAACGCTACCAAGATTAGAACTACGCGCAGCACTCCTGAATGCACAACTGGAATATCGATTGCGCGAGGATATGAAAAATAAACAATTTATCCATTCACTTATGAATCGATTTCGAGATTTTCCTATCATGGATAAGTTCTCAATCCTCATCATTCTACCGCAGCAATGGCGGCATATTCCATCCAAAGACAATCCAGCAAAATTCCTTCAAGAGGCTTACCAGCAGAGGCCTTGCCAAAATGCGAATTATGGTTTTTAAGACTATTATTCTTACACGGAAGCCAAGAATGTTGGCCTACACAAGTGTTTTCACATTTGCATATTGCTACAGGTCTTGAGAAGAAGAAAAATGCAAGTACGACCACAAATAATTGTGACTTTGTGTATAAAATCAAACACAAGGACTCATTCAGTAAATTACAGAGGATGATATCGCACGTTCCTCTTATTCGACTATCTTCTAACAAGAACTCATCGAGGGACGAATTGTTGGCATTAACCAATGAAGAACTCGGACTTATATTCATAGTATGTGGCATTAAAAATCATGACTTTAAGAACGAACTAAATATGCTCCAGAACAATGAAGAAATTGGAAAACAAAGTGCGATTTGTTGCTTATTTCGTTTCCTTGATGATAAAGGAATCATTCGGATCGGTAGACTATAAGAAGAATCGAGTCCACCGCATGACTCAAAACATCCAAAGCTGTAGAGCTTTTACTCAAATTAGTGCACAATGAAAACAAATATTGTAGGCAACAAGCATAACTAGGTTTTATAAGGCAAAGATTTTGGCCAATGAAAGGATAACTTACTGTACGAACAACTTTGCTAAGTTGCATACATTATAACAAAGCTCGCCCCAAATGATGTCAACAAATAAGAAGAAATCTTCCTTCAATAAGAACTACACTCGCAAGGCCATTCCTAAATGCAGGCGTTGATTATTTTGGGCCTTTGTGGGTCCATTATAAAATTGGAGGAAGGAAGCCAACAAAGGCATATGGAGTATTTTATTGTGTTTCTACAAAGACTTTGAACTTGTGAGTGACTTATCAACTGATGTCTTTATAGGGGCATTAAACAGCTGCAGAGGGCGTTGTCGAAACGTTTACAGCGACAGTCAGTAACAAATTAGCAGAAGTGTCAATCTTTTCCGATAAGGGAAAGGAATCAGTAATGTTAATATGCAGATCAAAATGAATACAATTCCACATCATGCCAAGCAAGGTATCTCAGAGGATTATGGGAAGCAGGGGTGAAATCATCAAATCATTTTCTAATTCGTAGTATTGGTAATAGTTCACTAACGTGCGAACAATTAGAAATTGCCATTCTTAAATTGAAGCATTCCATTACACTAATGTGTAATGGTCCATCCAGTATATCCCCATTGACTCCAGGACATTTATTAATTAATGAAGCAACCACAGCTCAGATGGACTTTACAGCCAGCTCAAAGAAACTATCACATTTGTCAAGATGGGAATTCGAAGCTCAGTTAAACCATTCTAGAAGCAATTGTCGTCCGAACATTTGCAACAGACACAAAAATGGAAGAAATCATTTCCCAACATCAAAGTCGGAGACATGGCTATTATCAAGGAAGGTAAAACTCCCACTATGAAATGGTCGTTTGGTCAAATCACAAGTGTCAGGAAATGATGGATCAATCCGAGTAGCTGACGTAGAAACAACATCTGGAATTATCAAACGTCCAATCCATCGCCATCCACTGCTCTCTATTGATGATAATCCAGCATCTAGTTCAAACAAAACACAATGCAGTTCAGAGGAACATGTTGAACTTGAACATAAAAAATGAAATTCCAATGAAGTAATTTAGCATTTATAATGCTGGCGATGTTTTTAATAGTTCCACTTGCATTACGTCATCCGATAAAAAATCAAAAATTTGGATCAAAATTGGGCATCCACGTTGAAGAAGTTGGATCAAGACCATTTCTACTAATCAATGGAACTTATTAGTCTACTACGATCTGCTAACTGTTTGAACTGATTCAGTGTTGCTCAGTAATCAAACTGATTCTTTTTAAGAAAATAGAATCAAGCGTGTCATGTCCCAATATGAGAGAACGCTTTCCATCATTTCAAGCAGAGTTGAATCTAGACAATAGACTGCTGCACAAAACTCGAACCGAAACAGGCAATATTCAACTATCAGAAATCACGCAGCTTTCCTTCCTTGAAAACAAAATGCAGAAGATACAAGCACGTATTTTGGACAACTACAAAATGAAAAAAGACAAATTAAGGCATATTTACCGGAATCCTTGGAATTACCTAGAGCTGATAATGACTTGCTACAGTTCTACAAATTTAATCATCACAAATTTAAATTGTGTGATCTAACTCCTGTCCCTAACTGCATAATCAGCACCATGGTAATTATTGACACATGCACTCAAATGCTATCTATAAATACCAATTAAAGACGTTATTTTCTAATTTCTGCAGTACAAATCAAGACATGGAATACGATCAATTACATTTTTATTAGCCACCTCATTCAACTGCAGTACAACTTCAATACTAAAGTATGCTCTTGTGAAATCAATTTGTTCAACAATAAAACTGCAGCAAATTGTCAAGTGAACAGATTAACAAGAAATGTCACCTGGGCACAAATACGAAATTTACGCAAATAACAGCTGTGTATCAAAGAGAAATCTTCCTGAAAGGTTTGAACAGATCTGGTTTGCTAAAAATTAATCTCGACTACATTCTAAAACAGTGTCATATCCATGTCAATGGTCTTCATCTCATCTCGACAGCATTGTCAGCCTTCTACATAAGTCTTGGAGAATTCATAAACTTGACTCTTCAAGATGTGAAGTCTTCAAGCCCAGCTCAAGTCAACAAGCAAGATGCAAAATTCAAGACGATGTCACACCAATCCATAGTATCATTGCATGATATTCAGCATTGATCATCATCCTGTAAAGGGACTGTAGCTGCTCTACCGACTGTTATGTCCGCACATGATCAATCCGACCACGATGATCAATCGTACAATGACGAATCAATTCCCATACCCTCTCGTCGATAGAACTTTAATATAAAATTTAATTATATTTCATTTTACTACTACTTAGATTTTATCTATTTGATTTTATTCCTCTTAGATTTTATATATTTTATTTTATTCAATACTGTTTATTTCAACTTTTTAATATTCTATGAATTTATTTTATATTACACTTGTTTGTTTGTCTGTTTATTTAGGGAGTTTCTTTAGTTACTGAGCATCTTCTATTTTATTTTTCTTGACACTTGGTTTACGTTGCATCTTTAGTGACAATTTTAATTGCCGCGTTTTGCAATACCGGCAAAAACTATTTCCGGACGATGCAGATATGAATAAACACCTATTTGTGCAGTGTTTTTATCATCATTTTTAACTACATTAAGTTAATTTTAACTTTTAATCTCCAACAAAGTTAGTTTCGTTATCAGCGAAAATGATCAGTTGTTTATTATTTTTGGTCGTCTTTTGTCTTAATAGTTGTCTCTTAATTACAAGTGCTCAGGGGCCCTTCATCAAATACTTGATTTAGCTTGTAAATATACAACAATATTTTAATTAGGTGTTGCTTTATTTTTATTTTCGTCCTGCTATAATACCACGAACAAATATGCTTCGGCTCTCATCTGATTGCATGTAGAATAATAAGACTTCAAATTATCAATATGGGTAAAGTAAAACAAAACCAGCAATAGACGGTTAAGTTGTGGAGGTCGCTACGTTGCCTATTAAGGCAAACTAAACCGTACGTTGAACTAAACATACAAAAAGTCACTATGCGCACAAAATCATAAAGACCCAATTATCTCTTTTGTTTACTAGCAAACACCAGTCTTCAATGAGACTGATGTACATATATTCAGTGGCCATATATTTAAAACGTTACAAGCATTCAACCTAGAAAACTTTATTGCTCTTGTACCGTTATAAACGTAGTTGTCACTTGAAAGAGCTAATTTAAAGTCTTTACTAATTACCCTACGACAGTAAGCTCTATTAACACATAATCCAAATTCATAGTACTATCTATCTCATATATTATGACCTTGGCGCGTTATTAGTTCGCTCATCCACACTCTTAAGAAAGTACTAAAACAAGGAGAAGGTCCATCTCAGTTGAGGAATAACTTGCACACTAGTTTTACTTTCGATTTATGTTGTCCTAAGTTACAAAGTCAACAAACGGAAAATTATACTCGTTCATTAACGCTTACTAAGCCTAAAGACTTTAATGAATGGTTGTCTGAGGTAAAAGCTTGCTTTCAAGGACAATTGTTGACTCTGATTCGAAAAAAATTCTATCAATGAAGTGACCAATATTGTAAGAATAGTGCGGGCTTACAACATACAATTGTAAATAAAACGCGCTCCCTACTGTAGCAGTAGAATGAGCAATAATCAGTAGACAGGAAATTTCTATCCTGCGACACAGAGATTTCCGAGAATGATTACGAAAGTAATCATACTTGAAAGATATGTTTATAGCGGTTCACGCCAATCATCTCACATTAGCGCTGGGCGAAAATTATATCACCTTCGTAGTAAGACTAAGCGCGCTGCAACGCGCAATAGCAAAATGCTATGTTCATACTAGCGTGGGAAGTTCTTAAACCCCAATATAAAAATAAGCAATAGTTAGTCGAAAAGGAGGGAAGAGCCTTTCTTAATGTTCCCACTGTAAGCGAAAAAACCAGTGAAGTTATTTTGAACATCCAGACACACATTAACGACTGTCTTGCCTTCCTGAAAACTCTAAAGGTATTCGTCATTGGTTGATATCCCATCCTTGTCTATCTCAGTTCGATTAAGCTATTCGTTGACAGGTTATGGGAGCAGTCTTTGAAATCTCATAGAGAAGTTCCCATCTCTAAGAAAACGAATGATTTTCTCATCAGTAGAAGCGAAGCCGTCTGGCGTTGAAACTTAAAAGGGAACAAATCGCAATCCCAGGTCTCCCGTGGAACATGAAAAATCAATATCATAATGTACTCTATGGAAGAGTAAATATCACGATCTTTATCAATGTACCAATTTCTATAATTCCATATTCCAAATACGATACGTCTACGTTCGCAACTCTCTACCCGTTTTCCAACTACTTCCAACCTCGTTGATTTAGGTACCCTTGGTAGCAAAGCCTTGGTAGCAAGGTTATTAACTGCTTCGTGTAAAGACCTTCCTGCCGAAAGACTACTTAAAAGTCATCATCATATTGAAATATATGCCTTTTGTTGTCCTGAGACCAATGTAGACTCGCTGCGTATATGTTGAAGAGGATTTAGACGTCCATAAACCTCAACCGAATCAGAGTTCGTAACTAAAATACGAGAGGGAAAGAATTTAAGTACCGATCTACGTGCTATTTCAAAATCTCTTAGAATTTTTGCTAGTTTCCTCAGATCAACACACTCGTGGATTTTGTTGATATCTAAAGACTTCCTTTCTATTCGTGTTTTGAGAAACCAACTTTATTTATGCACATGTTCGTAGATGTGTGTTTCTGGTAAGCATAAGATCGAGAAAGAATGAGTGTTCAGAACCTTCATAAAAATTTCCTGATCTTTAAAAATGTCGTAAGTCAAAAGCAAATCAAGATAGGTCTGAACTTCATAAGATCACCAAGATTTGGGAACATCTTAATTCTTTGCCAGTCGTTTGAAATTGTGTTATTTTTCAAACATTGATTTATAGCAAAAACTAACATAGACAGACTCGGAGCAGAAAGAATTTTTAGTATATCATATTTGATACCATCGCAGCCAGCAGCGGAAGACCCTCTCCTCAATAGAAGAACACGCAAAAGTTCACCTACCTATAAAGGAAACAAGTCGCCCGCTGAAGGCTGAAGGGAGATTGGCTATGATGTCCCCAATAGGCACACAACTTTTAAGCAAGTCGAGACAGAGTTTGCCTGAATTAAAATTTTCCACAATGACCTTGAACCGTTAGTACAAATCCTTTAAAATAGTAGGGCCGATGTTTCCTTTTCGCTTTTCTTACCGCTATCTTCCATTCGTTTTGTATTTCTTTAATGTTTTCAAAGGTGGGCGAGTTTATATACCTTGCCAATTTTGCTTGGAGACCTGCACTTTGTGGAGAATCACAGAAAATGAAGCATTCCACCACGGATTTGGAGAAAAGGTATTGGTAATCTGTAGATTGGTTCGAGCTGCTCGAATTTCCTGGGAGTTGACCCAATATTAAAATAGGTTAAACGTTTTAAATACTTTTAGTAAGATATGGATGGATTGATCCTCAGAGAGGAGTTGACACTGTTCTGAACAATCATCGGAATATGAGGACTATTTCCTAAGTGAAGTTCTTTTCTGACATTTCATTGAAAAGGTATGCTGTTTGAGTTCGAAAAGCACTAGCAGTAGTGGAACTATTATTAGAATGAAGAAAGGAAGAAAGGAAATTACAAGAATTCCGCCAAATGAGAAAGGGATAGAATCCAAAAGATTGATGGCATCCGGAAGAAACAACTATCCGATTCGGACTACCACAATCGCAATAAAGGCGAATCAAAGATTTATAACATAGGCGACAAAATCTTCTTTAAAAAGGATAAAAGGCTAAGCAACAAACTGTCGAAAATTTACAAGCAGGAAGTATTAATAAAAAATAGGCACATCAATGTTCTAACGAAAGATGGCAAAACCGTTCACAAAAACAATATCTACAATCACGAAGTAAATCTTATGTTTCTTTCCCTTTCAGTATAACGTGTACAGCCTCCAACTCTATTGAAATATAAATTAGAAATTCTAAAAGATGAAATCGATAATCTTCAATATGCCTTACATTGGACAAAAGTAGGAGTCGTAAGCTTCTCAATTATATCCAGTAACGAAATGAAGACGGTCAAGAGTCTTTCTCGCATACAGAAGAATCCCCCAAGTTTAGCGAAATCAAAATAACTACTAGCCACTATATCATAAGTATCCTAACAGCTGATAAAGAGCCATGTAAACAACTTATAGTAAAACCAGTGAAAATTAAAAACTTTGTCAATAAAATCAAATTTAACAAATTACTAGTGCATAACAAAAAAATAGTCGGCATTAAACATAAATATAAAGGTGTTAACAAAATTGCCATATACAAAAATGACGGTATCCAGGAAATAAGCGAGCCCGAATGGGTTCCGAATTTAATATATAAAAAAATCTTCTAATTGTACCCTAACATTTAACGCCCATATGATCACTGTACAGGAGATACTACCTGGTACTCTATTACTGAACCAATTCAATGGCACGGTCCTCTTAGGCAGAGAGCCTTATAGCCTAACCGGTACGTACCTTACCAAATTCTACAATGAAATGGTAGAAGTGAATGGCACATCTTTCTCACTCTCGCAAACCATCTTTCTTAAGCCCCTACCCGCGGTAGTGCATCCTAGAGTTAAAAATCCCCTTATCGAGGAATCCCTCTTTATATATTGAAGGTAAAGTGGGAGACAATATTCATATTAACGTTTCCACTATAAGCATCATACACTGTCTTCTCTTAAAAAAAACTGAGATGATCCCAAAAGGTATATCCTAAAGATATTAATGTTCATATAAAGTGAACGATGTTAAGCTCTCAATTACTTCTTATAGTATTTGTTTACTTTAGTACGTATTTGTTTTTCTTTGTATCTTTTATTAAATTTGACTGAAAACAAACTTCTTGTTTATATTCATTTGTAACTGTCAACATGATAAATAAACAAACAAAACAACTATTGATGAATTAGTGACTCACGAGTTTGTCATACATTTAGTTAAACCGGTGCGTGAACCACGAGCCATTAAAGAGATTCGCAAGTTTGCTAAGAAAGAAATTGGACCTTCTACCGTAAAAATCGTCACTCGCTTGAATAAATTTAGTGCAAAACAAATTTTGTGCATTTTTTAAATTGACGAAGCTAGCCGTTGCATTTTCCTTAACGCAATACATCTACACCTTTTCTTTTCGGAGTGCTTTTATCTCGACTCTGCAATAATCATAAGGATGTTCCTAATAAATTATATACGTTAAATATTTATGTTCCGGTGGCCACATACAAAAATTAAAAAACTGAAAATTTTAAATCCAAAGATAATTACGAATAAAAACAAAACTTTAATTTAATAGACAGAGAAATCCAAAGTCTCTAATAAAGTATACTCAGATAATCATTTCGCTGCAACATTGTTGATAATGTTTTGTGCTGTCTTATGGTATAAGCAATTTTCTTGGTCTAGTTCAATAAGAAAAATTGTTAAACTTTGCTTAAGTCGCTATTGTTTTAGTTCAACTAATTATGGGAGAAATAATCGGCGAAACTTACATAGTAAATGTAGATTAAAAGATGAAGAATCTATCATGTCATTACTTAATAAATAGAAATAATATTATATAATAAAATCGTATAATCATAATATTTTATGATTGCCTTGGAACGTAAGTTTTGGTTATAAGCCCTAGCAAAATAAAAGGGATAAATAAAAATTTAATGGAAATTCCATAGTAGCAAACAAAAACGAAAACTCGTTTTTTATTTGATTCAGCTGTAATTAAAACTATTTTCTCTGGAATTTATTTTGTTTTCCGTTTACAACTATTTTCTCTTATAAGTGCAACTCTAAACAACCATTACTATGTCAAAGTAAACATGAAAAAAAGAAAGTAACTCTAAACTTGAGCTGTGCTTGAGAGTGTACTTAACCGCTATCGTGCACACGTATGGCAAATAAGAAAAGGCCGGTCATCAAACAATGCTAAACACGTGAAGTAAAACTAGCCTAACTTACGAAAACATAAGCGAACATAACGAAAAGTGATTACACCCCTGATTCAAATTATTGATAATTGTTAAACATATAAAATACTTTCTAAACGAACTTAACTACTTTAATTGCATTAATGATTGCAATTGGTACTCCGTGTTAATGGTTGAGTTGTTACTTGGAATGCGTATTTAAGTTATATTATATAATTTTGTTCCTTTTAATAGTTCTTCCCTTCTTATCTCGTTATTACTATTTCATGAAATTATTTTCATTTAATTTAAAACTTGCAACGTCCGCGTATATGTGTGTAGGAAGTTTTCGTCGGTTGGCTTTGTCCCTGTTCTTCATAGTAGAGTAGAAGTCCGTCTGTATTGCATGAGGATAGTTTTTTTGAAATAAACTTAGCGCAGAGAGTTAAACATCGTCAGAGGTTGAACATTGGCAGAAAAGAAAAAATTTGGCGGCAGTACGGGAGCCAAGACATGTTCGTGGTAGTCAAACGAACAAAAAAAATAAAAGAAAAAAATAACAAAAAAAAAAAATTTTAAATAAATATTAAAAAGACTAAATATTGAAGTTAAATGAAAACCTTGTGATATTAAAACTTCTAAGAGAAAGAAAATAACAAAAAAAAGATGATTTAAGACAGTTTGTAATAAATATTAAAAAAATTTAATATCGCAATTACATGAAAATTTTGTCATATTAAAACCGTGATAAGTTGTGTATAAGAATAAAATTGTTAGTTAAAGAACATGCGGAGTTCTGTGTAAAACCGAATAAAAATCGATAGAAATAAAATGCTAAATGTTAAAGACATATATGAGATGCCTTTGTAAGGATACTATGTAAATATATGGGAATGTGATTTAAAACAATAAAATAAGAATAATACAAAAAAACGAGTTAGCAAGTGTTTTAATACCGCTCCAAAGAAGTGTTTGGCTGTAGGCCAATTGCTATCGTTCATGAACGACCTCAACTCATGGAATCCTAGAGGATTTGGCCAAGGTAGCTTTGCTAAAGTGTCAGGAGGATAATTTTCTAATTTGTTTTGTCTATATTCGAGAATTTTTCTCTCTCTTGATCACGATAGTAATTCCTAAAAAAACATAGCAAGCGAAAAATAGCTAAAAACAATAAGGGTTGTCCAATCGAAACCATCTTATATACATCCTTTGACTAAACTAAGTTCGTTTACCGAATTTCATCCGAATATATCAAAATTTGCGATGTGTAGGTTCAACACAAAAATTCGTGAACAAACATCAAACAGACAGATGAACAGATGGAAAGACATTCGTAAATCGATTGCGAAAATGATTGATGTAGTAAGTGAGTCTATCTTTAGCCCTTGTGAGTATTATACTTATCCGAATAAACTCAACGAGAGGTGAAGCATATAATGATATAAATTGGCTACAAACCTGAGGGGTTGTTCCTATTTTCGACTTGAGACTTCAACTTTCCCGACAACAAGAAAACAACGCAGAAGAAGAAATATAGGCAATTACTTTTAAATTTGTAAATTATTTATCTAATTTACGTTTGTATTACGTACATTTACTTTAGGTTATGTGACTTGCAATTTTGATTTATATCCTGTATTATTTGTAAGATATGAAAAAGAATTAAAGACCATTTATTTTCTAGGTGAAATATATTCAGCAAATTGTTTTATTGGAAAGTGTTAAAAGGTAATTTCCAAATTATGGATCAATTAATACACAAAAATATATCTAATATATATGTCTATGTATGTCTATATAATCTTCCTGGTACCTGGATAAAGAAAGCACCCAATTCTCACAACTGATTCAAAGTGGCATCATCAATTGTCGGATTTCCATCATTTTTTGCGGCGTCGTTAACTTTGTGAATAAGTCCAATTAAGTATTTTGCGCATGAAAAGAGTATTGTTGAGGCCAACTGTGATGTAGGGGCCAATAAACCGTATAGTAAATCGTATAGTGAAAATAAAGAACGTTATAGTCGGGAAAGGCCAACCAAAATGTCTCAGCAATCTAAACACAAATTAAATGCAAGTCGATATTGAAAGTTGCTGCTTTACAAAATAAAATTGATATATAAAATACAATTGATTAATACAAATTTACAGTAGGTTCCATTACGGTACCTTTTTTATGTTTTTGCACCCACCACTGAAAGATAGAGGTATACTCATTATACGATGCATTGTAACCATTTAAAGAAAATTACTTTTTTAAAAATTAATACTTACCTTTAAATAGTACATCACGCAAGTGCTTACCGTTTACTAACTGGTTAAGACTTTTAAGACTTACAGTTTTAAACATCTAAGCTTTGTGTAAATGTTAGCTGCATTTAAATTCACTTGGTCGAATCGTTGTGAAAATGATTTATGCCATAAATTCGCATTTTCTTAAAAATCTGGAAAACGAAGTATCTATTTATAATATGAGCGGCTCTAAGTGCTATTGCCGTTTATGCAAAATTCAGATGTTTAAAACTTACGCTATAAAAACCACTAAGTGGTCTCCATATTGCAGACCGTTGACTAAAAATAAATTTTATACATATCATATCGTATAGCTTAATAAATATGTTAAGCAATATAGTTTCGTTCAGACGTGGAATGTGCTACTCTTAGTATTCTGACATCTGACAATGAAAACTGATACATTATGTGAATATGTAACATTAAGTATATTACCACTTACCTTAGCTAGAATATCACGATTTTCCACACTATCAATGGAGTACCATGACAGGCGCGTTGCCAATTTTTTTGAATGGCTGGGTCTGCTGTGGGCCTACGCTATTATAAACTTAACTTAAAATTATAATATATATATTTATTTATTTATTTATTTATTTTATTCCACTTATACTAGAAACTCAACTAAACAAATAACAGTCGAGTTCAATAGGCTCTTAATGCAAAACTAATATTAATTAACAATAAAATTGAGTATAAGCATAATAAAACAAATAAGAAGAAAAAAAAAAGAAAAAGAAAAAAGAAAAAAAGCATGTACACTATCAGCATAGGAGCACACTTACAACCGGTACTGGACCAAATTGCAAATGAATCCCTCAGCCATCGCAAACGTGCATAAGCCTGGCAACAGATAATAAATTGACAATAATTCACTTTCGAAACGTAACGACTTTTTAAGGATAAAAGCTAGTTTAAATACG
>NW_023998565.1:2498473-2501204 GCF_014805625.2 Glossina fuscipes
CTTCTTACTCAATTTCCCTCTTCTTCTTCCTGTTGCTCTCTCTATAATGGCTTGCCGCTACTCTCACAAGAGCAAGCATAGATCCCGCAAAATCATACGATTTTGCCTATGCTTGCAAGAGCAAAAGGAAAAAAAAAGGAGTACCGCAAAATCATACGATTCTGCCTGTACTTGCAAAAGCAAGCAAAGATACCGCAAAATCATACGATTTTTGCCTGTACTTGTAAGCAAGGAAAACAGAAAAGAATAAAATAAACATATATCGCAAGATCATGCGATTTATTAGCGGTACCACAAAATCACATGATTTTGTCTAACGGCATGCCGTTATTCCGCCGCTTGCGGTTGATACAGACCGACAGACACCCTACCCGAGGTTTGTTCGCGGCCGTTACAGCTCGGACCCATCGATATCACCTGTGATATGGAATGTGGACGTCAAATAGTCCGCGGACAGACCGACTATACCGCGGACAGACCGACTATACGACGGCCGACCACTACGGACCAACGTGTGGCTTCGACCCACGCCCTGAGTTTAAGAGTCTCTGTTCTACCGACTGAGTTAGCCGGGCAGATTCGGTGTATACTCAAGAGGTTTAGGGAAGAGAATATCTTCGGCTTGTTATACTCCTAGCTTCCGCCCTGTCTTCTAGCTGGTGTCATCGAACTTGCACCTTGTGACTAAGCTGTCTAATCTGTTCATTCCGTAAGTCGAGCAACCCTTTGAGTAGTTGATTTTGCATCCGATATTGTTGATTTTCATTTGCGATTCTTTGCAACAAGTTTAGCAACCTTTCGCGATCTATGGGTCGTGGACCTCTTAACGCTTCCGTGGCCAAGTCGAAAGGTGTTCGACTACTGTTGCCATCATTATTACTTCCACCACCCGTGTTGGTAGAGAATTCGAATTCACTGCTTATCATCGTTGAGCGGCCGCTTGATGCTAGATTTATTGGAACCTGGTTTATGTACGCTTGCGGAGCAGGCGGAAACCAAGATTTACTATGCTGAGCTGTTGCAGTTACGGTAGCATCTGTGCCGAAATTATCGCCTGTAGTACTGTTGCCAGCAGGTTGTTTGGTTGAAGGCGATTGTTGCTGATCCTGCACGCTATGGCGATGGTGATGGTGCTGATGTGGATGATAATTTGGTGTCGAGTGTTCCAGTTGCTGTTGTTTCTGTGATTGGTGACGATATTGATTTGTTGTTACGGTAGTTGCAGGTGGATGAGGCCTTGAAGATTCCCGTGTACTATGTTGGCTACTTAAATTTTTGCTGATGCGTGTACGTTTCGCCAGTTTGTTTTGATTAGCATGACTAGCACGGTCGCTAATAGCTGTCGCAGAAGGCAATAGCTGGTTATGGTGACTTATTACTGCTATTGTCGTTTCAGCGTTGTTGAGCTGGATCTGCTGCTGTTGTTGACGCTGATTACGTAAAGGTGACGTTGACGAGGTGATTTCAATAGATCCGCTGAACTTTTCACGTGTGTTGTGTGGCAATGTTTCCTTACCTTCACCTAGAGAGTTTTGCTTTACGTCAGTCAGCTGAAGTGATGAGTTTCGGTAGCTCTTGGAGTTATCGTTTCCTTGGCTTATGGCGTCTAAAACTTGGCATTTACTCGGAGAATCAATAGTGTCTGCTTTGGTGGCGACAGATAAGCCAAAAGCTTTCCAGAAGTCGATGCCGAAATAAAATTGCTGCCGCAACTCTGGTACTATATAGAATTCAATACTCCTGGTCTCGCCCTCCCACTCGACGGGTAAGGTAATGAGTCCCGTCACTGACGTCTTGTTTCCATCCGCTGTTTTTACGTGTCGATTTTGCAGCCTAATGACTCGATGTCTTCGATTCTCGAGGAATCTCGTTGCTCCGGCCCCACAACAACTCACGCTGGCTCCTGTGTCCAGAAGAGCGGTTACTTCGGTGTTGTCGACCTTGGTCCGAGCAAACATCCTGTCATCGTGCTCTAGGGAGACAATCGCTGAGATCTCCTTTTGCTGAAATCTCCTGTACGCCTTCCTCCTTTGGCGTAAGATCAGAATCTTTTTATGTTTTCTCGTGAGCGCTCGCCTTCTAAAAATTTCTGCGCCGAATATCTCGTGTCGCTTCCGCTGGTAGTCCGCGATCCTCTGTGCTAAGCTTCTGTACTCGGGGATGTCTTGACCCGTTGCTGGTGTTATCGTTGCGCCTGTTGCTGCTCGCGTTAATATTGTCACTGCTGAGGTTGGTGTGGTTCTTGTTGTTATTGTTGGTGTTGTTATCGCTATTGTTGTCGCTGTTGCTGTTGTTGGTGCTGTTGTTATTGCTATTGTTGTCGCTGTTGCTGTTGTTGGTGGTGTTGTTATTGCTGTTGTTGTCGTTGATGTTGCTGTTGATGTTGTTGTTGCTATTGTTGTCGCTGTTGCCGTTGTTGGTGGTGTTGTTATTGCTATTGTTGTCGATGTTGTTGTCATGGTTGTTGCTGCTGTTGGTGTTGCTGCTGATGTTGTTGTTGCTGTTATTGTTGCTGTTATTGTTGCTGTTCCGGGTGACGTCTGGTCTGGCAGGGGTTCCCGGCTTGCCTCGCCAGCCTGGTGTTTTCCGATGCGGGTACAGCGCAGTAGCTCTCATTCCTGCCGCATACGAAACAGACCATGTGGTGGAAAGGACACCTGCATCGATTTTCTCTAGTGTCTTCTGCTGGATTTCTCAGAAAATGATCTCCCGGCATACCGCACACATAGCA
>NW_023998565.1:2501304-2503588 GCF_014805625.2 Glossina fuscipes
ATCTCCCGGCATACCGCACACATAGCATGTCATCAGATGGAAGGGTGACTGGCAGAAGGCCATGCTCTGCGCTGTCCTCACTGCGTTCGCTGGTGCTGGTGTGGTGGTATGGTGCTGGGGTGTTACTATTGCTGCTGTTGCCTCTTGTTTTGGCTGGCCTGCACGTGACGTTGCTGGTTGCAGATGGTGCCGCTCGTTCGGATGGTTACTTGTGTTGCCTGTGTTGATCCATCTCTTTTCGTGTTTCATAGCCCCGCCGTTTTCGTGTTGCCTGTCGCTGTTTGGACCATGCCGCGGCGCTAGAGCTTCAACTGCTTCGCGATGAACTCCTTCACCATTTTCATCTCCCTGACCGATCTCGCTTACATGTTTCGGCCTGCCTCTACTTTCTCTCAACAGCTTTTCTGCCCTCTTGCATTCGGATTTGAACTCGCCAATGCTCTCTACTTTGGTGGCGAAAATCAGTGCGGCCAGACTGGGCTTAACGTTGGACTTCATTATTTTGATCATTTCTGCCTCAGGGATCTTTCTGCGTAAGCGGAATGTTAGGTCGTGTATCTCCGCGTAATAGTCCTCGAAGCTCTCGGTGTTCTGCTGCTTTCGCTCCATGACTTCTCTAATTAACTCGTAATCAGAGTCTGCAGTCTTGAATTGGTTGAGGAGCTCAGCTTTTAGCGTGAAATAATCAAAGGTGATGTCTCCTTCTCTATCCTCGAGCAGCTGCCAATACCATTTGCTGGCCTGACCGGTCACTAGACAGTGAAACTCGGCAAATAACTCTTCATGGCTTATCTGGTGCTGCTGTCTGAGCCGTTCCACTCGGAACACAAAGCTCTCGACCGTAAGACCCTTACCGGAGCCGTCGAATTTAACGTGCCAGCGATTGAGATCTATGTTTCGCCTCCGGGCGTTTTCATCGCTGGTCCGCTGTTGTCCTGTCTGCTGCTCGTGGTGGTAACTGCCGCTAGGCTGCGCTACTGCCTGGGGTGGCATTTGCTGTTGGGGTGTTGAAGTCGATGCTGCTATTATAAAGTTTTGCGTCCCTTCGCTGTTTCGTAACTGGGTTCGCTGCGTTGCTGCGGACTTCTCTTGCTTTAGGTGGCTAATTTCCTGCATACAGCTTAGGAGCATTTCGTGTTGTTGCTTCAGCATGCTTGCTAGGTCTAGACCCGAGCTAGCTGTTTCTCCTGCTGGGCCTGGTTGGCGGTGACCGCTGTGACCATTATCTGCGAGGTTGCCACCGGCGTTGCGAGTGATGTCTGTAGTTTCGTTGTCTGACATTTTGAAAAGGTGGTTCAGCTTTGTGCTGAGGCTGTTAAAAAGTGATGCTGCACTGCTATCTGCAGGATACTCTACGGTGGTGTAGTTTCCTCCGAGCTGGTATTGCTGGAATACTGGATCCAATCGGGTCGCCAGGGACTCGTCTACCGTTTGCGAAGCGTGGGCTGGATTGAAGCTTGGCTTCATACCAGGTTAGATCCCCTGATTGTCACGGTTTCCTGCCCTACTGCTATCGTAAAACAGGTAAGACCGTAAAAATCTGAAAAACTCCCCGAAGACGATAGAACCGCAAGGACTGGGCAAAAATTTCGAAGAGAAAACTACCAATGTACCCCCCTTTCTTAACTCAACAAACCGATCTCGTAGTCGTAACTTAGTACAAACGAGAAAAAAGAAACAGAAGCAGAACAATCAATAGACGCAATGAAGCAATTAATGCGGTCAAAACTGGCCACCAAGACAAGAAAGAATCAAAACAAGCAAAGCGCTTACAGCATTCGTTGTTAGAAATCTTCTATATGCTTATTCTATTGTGGAAATGTTTCTTTCTTTCCTTTCTATCTTTTCTTTCAGTGCTTAAGAATATTTCTTTCCCCTTTTTTTTTTGTCTTTACATATATATGAGTGACTTGGTATAAATTTATATACTAAAAGAATATTACTTATAAAATAGTGGTTATAAATAAATATATTAATAACAAAGGTTATAAATTAAGAAAAGCCTCTGGGGACTTGTTTTTTTTTTTCTTCTTTTTCCTGACTCCCGTGCTGTAGCTGCAGCACGGCGTGGGTGTGCACATGAGGTCCCGTTTCACCCCCGATTACTTTTCATGGACCCCACCACAATTGACTTCTCTTCCCTCCTGAACAGTCGACCCCTATCGTGTTTTACATGCACGATTTGGTGGGCGTACCGCTCAAGAACCCCCCTTTATATTGCCGCCCTGCCCAACAGATCCACGCCGGAGCGACAGAACTGCGATAACAGTTTGGCGAACCCCCC
>NW_023998565.1:2503688-2542832 GCF_014805625.2 Glossina fuscipes
TATTATCATTATTACTTTTTTTTTATATATTTTTTTTTTTTATATATATCTTTTTTGTAAACATTACCCAATACAATTACTAAAAAGAAACCTGGCAAATCCTCCCGTTCCTTCGGTAAAATTCAACGAAATAAAGTTGACCTGATGCCAGGCGCCACTTTTGCGTAGCGAAGCCACCTTGCACTAAAGCAACCAATTGAATCTATCACGCGAGGAAATAGATTTATTTGTAACCTAAGTTGAATTTATACTGACTCTGTACTATTACGTTTGCGCTATACTATTACCGTTGTATATATTTCGCGTTGAGAAAAAAAAACGAATTATTTGGAGAGGACTACAAAAAAAAAATTCGTTTACTTTCAAAATCATTTTAATTGATTCTCGGCTGGGTTGTTTGTCGAAATAAGACAATTGCAGAGCGCATCGTATGCCTCTCATCGATATAGCTCCAACTCTTTACTTGCGAGTCCCTACTACTGAGTATATGGTATTAGTTCCAGATTCTTTGTAAATATTCATGAAATAAAAACTTTCTCATCAGACAAACTTAGCAGGTTCGGTTATTAAAAAGAGAACAGACACATAGCTCTGAAAGGCGTTAGCATTTCTATTCCAAGTTGTAATTTAGAAATCTTAAGGGGATCATAAAAAAAAATAGTAAACCATAACCTGGATGCTTTTTGTGTACATTGAAATACTCGCACCTAAGGAGCTGTATATATATATATATATGGATATATATTGAAACTGGTTATCATAAGAGGTGATAAGATGCCATCAAAACTTAGAATTAAAAGTTGACATTAAATTTTCACTGTTCCCTGCTTCCTTGTGAACTCCACTTGTAACTTCAGAAAGACAACTTGAAATGACAGTAGAGAGTAATTAAGCAAATCAAGGAAAGGAACAAAAACAAAATTTTACTTAAAATTTTCCCCCCCTTTTTTTTCAAATATTATATTATGCCTACAAGAACACTGTAGTTTGTACTGGAAGGGACGCTAACTTGCTAGCTAACCAAGTGACTATTTTCTTATGCTACCTTCGCTTCAAACGTAGATCGCGCAGATGTATGTATAGGTATGCAAAATTGTGTTATCACAAAAGTATTACATTTTAGCAGCGTATACATATAAAAATACACATATACACGCATGTATGCATCATTGATGGTTGTAATAGAAATCATTACTACAGGATTACACATGTACATGTATACGTCTAATAGGGTAGTTTTGTTGGGCACTACTTTGTCATGTTATAGCTGCCAACTTTAACCACTAAAAGAAGAAAATTCTCCTTTTTTTTCCTTTAATTACTCTTACAAATTTTCTTTAATTATTTTAAACTTTATACTTGGGTTAACTATTTCTTTAAACAATAAAAGAAAAAAATTTTCCTTTTTTTTTCTTTAATAAATCTTTTTTCTTCAAAAAAAAATGTCTTTAATTAGTTTAAGAATTGTTAGACTGGGTAATGTTCTCGTTGGGCGCCACTTTGTCATGGGACTCTTTACTTCCCTTGCCGGCTGAGTATTTGTGTTTTCCTGACAAAGAAATAAAAATAAACTAAAAGGAAAAGTCCCGTCGGTTGTCTGCTGTCTGTCTGTCCACGGTGAGTCAGTCGGTCGTCGTCTAGCGTCGGCCCTACATAGCCACCATATGCACGCCCCTTCGTCTCAGCCACAGCGGTGGCAGCTCGCGCTTAGCCACTCATTGGGGACAACAAAATTAAATAGACTAAAAATAACTTACAATACAGGCATCGGCGTCGGTGCAGTGTCGGCCGCGGTAGCTGCTACATCGGCAATCCCTGCTCCTCTTTCTATTAAGCCGTTCCCACTCCAATACAAACTTTAATTTCCCCTGCTGCGTGCGTAGGTGCACGCGGGTAACCGCTGTCTGCAATAATAACCTGGGATCTAATTAATTTCTCTTCCGAACAAATTTCTTAACCCGTGTAGTTTTCTGTTCTTTACTCCAATTGCGTTTACTTTGGCAAGTTGCTGTATTGGTTATTTATTTTTCCTTTCTTTTTTTTTTTTTATATATAAAAATGCTTGGCTATTCCTTTTTATTATAAAGCATTGTTCTGCTCAAACGTTTTTTCTTTATTCTTATATCGTTTTACAATCGTAGAATTTCTGTACAAATAATTGAATTAGGTGACAAAGTCTTTTTCGTGATGGCTAAATGGT
Organism: Glossina fuscipes; assembly: GCF_014805625.2. Lineage (NCBI taxonomy): Eukaryota > Metazoa > Arthropoda > Insecta > Diptera > Glossinidae > Glossina > Glossina fuscipes. Next base: position 2,505,889 of record NW_023998565.1, read on the forward strand.
AGTAACCAACTCACAATATGTATATAAATATTTTTTTTTATTATTTATTTTTTTTTTTGTTCCAAAAGCACGCATACAAAAAGAAATTCCTTTTTTTCTCTTTTTTTCTTGTTTTTTCTATGTTATACAGGGTTGGTGGATTATATATTCTTTTACACAATTTAGACACCAATATGTTTCTATGAACGTCAATGATACTTAAAAATAATATATTCATACACGAATGCGATGCGCTTTGCTTGGTACATTCAACCGGCACACTCAACTCTTTACCTCGTTTTCCTTGCACAATTGTTCCTGCTTCTCTTGTTTTTCACTCTATTGATTGACTTTATAGGGATTTCCATAATTTGATGGAGGAAAATAGAAACGGAGTTTCACTAATATACAGGTTGAGAAACAATTTGATCAGTCCAATGTTACTCAAAGTTTTTCTTCCCATAAGAAAAAAAAAGTAATTTTTGTATAAAAATCATATGTGTTCCGAACAAAAATTTCTTAGAAAGTTACTTTGAGAATATACAACATTCTCGTACTTCGTTTTCGTTTTGTGACTCTCTGTACGGTAGCCCTGATATTTTATATCGTTTTTTTTTTTTTATTTTTCTAGCACGTACACTATATACACGACGTTTTAATGTAAGTTAGCTCGTTTAAGCTACTTTTGCATATTCAGTTCTTCACAAACTAAAAGGCTTCGAAATTAAAATGGGTTAAACATTAAAACCGTTTAGCAATCGACATAAGAAATTATTTTGCTTTTGTCGCGTGGTTTGTAGCAACATTTTTATTAATTCGATTATTGATTCTTCCTTTTTTGTTGGTTTTCCATTGGGAGGTCTTTCTTCCGTTTTTTTTTGTTTTAATAATCCCCAAGCTTACTATTGGTAGCGTTAAGTTTAGAAAAAATGGATTTTGGTAAATTTCGTTTAAATTTTTATTAAATCGTTTAAATTTTATGTTCGATATATTTAACCGATCACAACTTTGCTAATTTCATAAATGTATCGTTTCCGCGCGTTAAGAATTTCTTTTCTTTGATATTTTTTTCAATGGTCATCTTTGAGCTCATATTTAACAAAAGCACAAAACCGCCAGAGCTCAGCCACACAACCAAAGGACAATCGAAAAGCAAACGCACTCGTTGACGTTTTCCCTTCAACTCCTCGAACTCAACTCAAAACTATCCCCTCTGACTTAAATTTTAAAACGCAGACAGACTTCTCCTTCTTACTCAATTTCCCTCTTCTTCTTCCTGTTGCTCTCTCTATAACGGCTTGCCGCTACTCTCACAAGAGCAAGCATAGATCCCGCAAAATCATACGATTTTGCCTATGCGGCCGTTACATACTTTAATTAGAAAGGAAACGCCAAGAACAAATCTACGTTTCTCAAGAGTCGGTAGGGACAGCAGAAGCAACCTATTTTCATACGGAGGAAGAGAGGCAATCGGATCCCAACCCAAATTTCTAAGGGCAAACAGCAAGAATTGCTTTTGAACAGATTCAATTGAATCTACGTAGCACCTATATGAAAGAGACCACACAACTGAGGCATACTCGAAAATGGGTCTAACCAAACATGTACAGCCTTTTCGTAATGTAGGGATCATCAAGCTCTTTGGACTACCTTTTTATAAAAACAAGCGCGGACCTAGCTTTGCTAATCGAGAGCTCAATATGCAAGTTAAAACGTAACCTATGGTCAAATAGAACGCCTAAATCTGTAATCGAATCGACGTCCTCCAACTTATGCGAGTCTATGAAATACTGAGTAATGAATGACTTTCTTCTTGAGAATGAAAGCTTCTTACATTTACTCAGATTTAGTTTCAGGAGATTCAAAGAGCACCATGCAACAAAATTATCCAAATCACCTTGAAGCTGATGTGATTGCGAATCAACAGAGAAGGAAGAAAACAGTTGCACATCATCAGCATACATTAAGATCTGGCTGGAATTAACCACCGATGGGAGATCGTTAATGTATAAACTAAATAAAATGGGACCTAAGTGACTTCCTTGAGGTACGCCAGACGTAACGGGGAATTCATCCGAGCTAATGGAGTTAAACAAAACCCTGAAGATCTATTGTGCAAATAAGAGCTTATCCATTTCACTAAGTAGGGTGGGAAACCAGAGGCTTGGAGTTTAAAGATAAGTAGTCTATGGTTAACCATATCAAATGCTTTGCTTAAATCAGTGTAAATAACATCTGTGCGAGAGCCACTAGAAAAAGCCTTGGAAACATGACAGGTAAACTCTAACAAGTTGGTGACTGTAGATCGCCCTTTCCGAAAGCCGTTCTGGTGCGGAGAAATATACGAATTAATGGCAAAGGCCAAATGCTGAGTCACAATACACTCGAACAACTTGGGCAAGACACTCAACTTGGCTATGCCTCTGTAGTTCTCAACAAATTGTCTACTTCCACTCTTGTGGATAGGAATAAGGAAACTACTCTTCCAACATGAAGGGAAAACACCTGAATACAAGGACATGTTAAAAATCTTTAAGTACACATGATGGAATTCCATCAGGTCCAGGCGAACAACTGTATTTTGGAGAACTCAACCCTTTGAAAACATCATCTTCCGAAATAACCAAGTTAGGTATTGAAACCGAGTTAGTTATAGGATATGGGTAGTTTGCTGATAAATCGAAAGTAGCAATCGAAAAGTTTCGTCGGAAATACTCAGCAAATAGATTTGAGATTTCAAAATCATCCGAGGAACCAGAGCCATTAAAAGAAACATGAGAGGGATATGTGGAAATTTTTCTTTTAGAGTTAACAAATTTAAAGAAGAATTTAGGATTAGCAAACAGAGAGGATTTAATGAACTGAGGGTATCTGCAGTAATAATGATAGTTGAGGGAGTTAAATCTATGCCTCGCCACCGAGTAAGCGACATAGTCGAGCGCAGAGCCACTTTTCGAATATTTTTTGAATAGCGAGTTTTTTCTATTCTTGTGATATTTAATTGTCTTATTAAACCACGGGGGACATCTGCTTCGAGGTCGACAATGCTTGATCGGAACAGATGCAGCAATAGGTAGATTTAATGTATTGTAGAACGATGGCAATAAGCTTTCAATACTACCGGTTGAGAAATCAAGCGTCAGATGTGAAAGACGATGTTTTAGTAATACAATATTTATTTTATGAAAATCATAATAATTATTTAAAAAAGTTTGATTTGGCACATTAAGGCATTTCAACAAACCATCATTAATATGATGAAAGGAAATGCATATTGATGGATGATAAGGATCCTCAGGTAAACTAAAAGGTGGACAACGATTTACGTAAATATCGGGAAAATTGGCAAAGCAGAGATCAAGCAGTCTACCATTACAATTAGGGGTACGATTATATTGACCCAAATTATGATCAAACAATTTACTAAAGAACACAACAGCCCTATCAGACGTTGAAGTAGGAACCAAACAGCCAGAATTATCAGTGTTACACCAAGTGACCTGAGGCAAATTGAAGTCACCCAATGCAACGACCAAATCAGTGGGTCTAGACCGCTTGGCCACTTCACAAATGAGGGCAGCGTGTTTCCTGTAAATGGAGATATCAGAATTTGGAGGAATATAGGAGCAGGTTATAAATAGATGTTTATCAGGCATATTCGCACGAATAGCGATAAATTCAACGTCAGGAGAAGTGGGAAATTCAATTAAATTGGACGGGACTGACGCAGATATGGCAATTAATACACCACCACCAATGCGATTTACTCGATCATTTCTAAACACTTGGAAAGAATTATGAAAAAGTTCCAACGAATGTAGATCGGGTTTTAGCCAAGTTTCAGTAAAGGCCAAACAGAAAAATTCCGTGCTCATTGAATTTAGAAAAGTGGAACGAATTTTCGAATTTAGGCACCTAACATTTTGATAAATGAGAGATAGTGGGCCTGAAGAAACAATTAGTTTTTTGAAGGCGACAAGACTATTGCCTTGGTATTACGGGGACGATCTCGAGGGATAAATTCCTTAATTAAGGATCCTACTGGCCACAGTGATTTGTTTAACAACATATCACTGTTTTCAGTAGGAACTAATATTTTAAAAGAGGAGATTGCCCTAGCTTGAGAAGGAGCCATTTTGAAGATGCTAACACGCTTTAAGTTGACTGATGGGACTTTCGTCGCCAGATAACCTTTTATGTTATCCACCGATGTTTCAGGTGCCAGTCTTGACACAAATATTGCTTTTCTGGGAGGAACTGCCGTCAAGCAAATGTCATTATTTGGAACAGGAGGGGGGTTCACAGTAGGAGAGTTTCGAGTTGGGGAAAATATAGATGGGGTTATCGCCTTTGTACCGGCAGCTTGTGAGACTTGCCCAGTCTGGTGACCAGCATTCACACGCGAACAGGCAGGAGGAGAGGATGACTTATTTTTCTCTTCATTGCTTTTAGGCGATGGCACTTGATTAGAGTGAGTGGCGGCTCTGGGCGGAGATACCCTTGCCACTTCAGCGTAGCTTAAAACCGATGGACTTGCCGGTTTGTTTGTAACTGTTTTGCTACCAACCGACTCAGCAATATCGGAAACATTACTGTTCATTTTAGAGTTAGAGGGAGCGGTAACTTGTACCAACGAATTAGATTTGGAGAAAGCCAGAGGTGACGTCCCACACGCTACGCTACGAGTAGAAGATGAGTGTCCAATAAAGCGACACTCATCAAACCTAGACTTAATGAGCTCAAACTTTTCTCACAAGGAGCCGAGATTTCTACTCAATTCCGAGAAACCATAACGGGTCTCCGTGAAAAGTTTATAAAAGTCAATGTCCCGCTGCCTACAGTCAGGACATGACCATCTTAAGCCTTTAGACGGATCAGCGACTGCGTCAGCAGCACGGCCGAGAATACCGGCACACTTTGCATGACCAAAGCGCTCGCAGAGCCAACAAGAAACGAATCTATCAGAATCCGGGCCTGATTTCGCCCGACAAGGTGTATATAAACACTCCATGTCCTGTCAAAAAGACAGTTGTTGATTATGAAGAACAGACAAACAAATCACTAAAAAAATCCTGAACATAAAAATTTATCAACCAATTTGTGCAAAACTTCTCTGTTAGGTTGACACTGTAACGAGAGATCACTAGCAACACAAACTCCAAACAGTAAAAAAATAACAGAGAAAAAGAGAGAAAACAAAAAAAAAGGGAGATTTTTATCAGAGCTCAAAATTTTTATTTGCAAAAATCAAATGAATCAAAGCGTAAAAGAAAAATATTTCTTTTACTTTGAATTCACTCACTTTCTTCTCAAAGTATATTATAAATTCACACACTATAAGGCAGAATAGCCACGAAATTCAACAAAAAATTAAAATTTTAATTGCCGAAACAAAATATATACGACTATACCGCGCGACAAAGTTGCCAGATATATAATATAAAATTATATAAACACATAAGGATCGCTGCTATGGCGGGGTGTTGATATCTGTAAAAGAAATATATTGTGATTACTAAATTTTATATACAAAGATAACCACAAATTTACCATTTGGCCTACGGAAGTGTCGCATTTTGCTGAAACGATGGGTGAAGGGGAATGCTTGTTTTTTAGTCTAAAATGAAATAAAAAGAAATGAATATATTATACAATTTACCTTTACTCTACTATATTTAATACACGACTCTTTCGCATGGTGGGCGGATGAAAGTAAATACCAAACGAATAACTTTATCTAATTGACGCTCCTATCATATGTCAACATATATATATATTGCAAGCAGGCAAGTAAGTTAAAACAAGTAGACATTCTTCGGTAATAGTTACACTTATTTCCACACATAACACATTTAACTTGTGGCCTTTCACAAGTCCTTTTATTTGATAACAGTGTCGCTGGTATTTTTACTAAAAAATTAATCCATCAGGTTGTGGTTTCACTATATTCATTTTAGAATTAGCGCATTCTTGGGCGCATAATATATCTTCACTTGGGCAATGTACGGAATAATTTTCAGTACTTGTTCGTGTTTATCTTATGAGTACTAAGCAGAAAATATTGCTTTTATTTTTGAAAACATGGGTGATCACAGGTTATGTTTTTGTCCGGCCTTGTTCTTTAACCGATATTTCCCATTTTCCACGCCAACCTGCGTGCAAGAACAATAACTGATGCCCCTCTATTACACATTCTCCATTCTATATCATTATACATGCATTCATAATTTGCTTTATCCAAAAAAAAACGAACACGCAAAGAGTCTAAAAAAGCAAGAAGCGAATTTCCTATCATAAAAATTAATATGCCGCAAAAATACGTGTTGTTAGTGTCGCCAATATAAATAAATATCGCAGGTGAAATTTTGTTCAGAAGATAGAAATGGAAAATAAAAGTTTCATTTACTTTTAGCAAATTAACATAGAGAAATTTCTCAAACATTCACTCCAAGTGATCTATTGTCACTGAGGCATCTTTCATCATTTTTCATCTACGCTTATCTGTGAAGTTCGTCTTTGCTAACTCTAACAAACACGCATTCAATCATTCACTCACTAGATCTTTCACGCATTCATTTATTCATTTCTTTCTATATTCAATTTTTCATTCATTATTCACTTCCTCACCCATTCACACATTCCCTCATTTTTTCATTCATTTAATTATTTGCGCATTCATTATGTTGATTTAAAAAAGAAAAGTAATTCCAATGAAAACACAAACATATTGTGAGTAGCCAAAGTCGCCTCTCGTTTTGTCATCACATGTTCTTTCTCTCTGGAGGGGGGTGCTAGAGTAAGTTCGGTAGAATTAGGATTAAGTAAAGAGAAATTAGGGTAAAGAGAAATAAGAAGAAGGTGAGAGTAGTTAGCTTAAGCCGAAGTTTCGTAAATTTTGTCAGCGCTAGAGTAAGTTAGAGTTAACAAGTGCATCGAGAAGTGAGCGAAAGAATGGCCGCTTTAGTCTGTTTGGTGCGGTTTCGATGATGGTGGTAATAAGTCTTTAAATTAAGAAATTTATATTTGAACTAGAAAAGAAAAGCTGATCTTCAGTTATTTACTAATCAAGCGCAACGAGAATTTAAAGTTAAAGGATAAAAATTGTAATAAGAGAATAAATGGAAACAAAATAAACCATCATTTGAACCCAAGCATTCTCATGGAATTTCGGAAGTGGTGTTTGAAATTATGAAACAAAGAAACAGAAACAATTTTAAACCCGCATAGAAATCATAAGAAAAATAAATAAAACATCAAGGGAAAAATTCTTGTGAAACAAAGCATGGAATCGCTGAGCTTACCCCAGCACCAGGTATAGGCTTTAGTCCTCATAATATATAAAAAATATTTCATTTGTCAGTAAAATATTTACAAAATTTTTGTATATTAATGCCAATAATGCATTACAAATCTTTGAAAAAAACGGATATTACAGATCTTAAAAATTATGTATATTCTGACTCGTCTAAAGACGCTGACTGACTTTGATTTGTTCACAAAATAGCTGGAAACTAAGGAGACGCCAACGAGATTCCCTATAAAATTATATGAATCTCAGAAGGGTCAGTACATAAGAGTAGATACGTAAAATAAATGTACATAATGTTAATTTCTTACAATTTCTTTATACGTCTTTCAGTTTGTCTTTTACTATTTCTTTATAAATCTTAAATTTATTTAACTCAATAATAATATTTCATACGATACGAAATTTTATTTTTTGGATAATTTTTGGCTTTTTTTCTTCTATACACTTTCTTACAAATTCTTCTATATCTTAAATTTATTTAACACAATAGTAATTTTTAATGCACTACAAAATTTTATTTGGCATTTACCTTTTTTATTTATAATATATTTATATCTTTTGCTAATTTTTCACTCAGTTTCGATTTTTCATTAAGCTCTCTGTTCACTTGTAAAATGGCTTCAATTTTTCGCTAAAAGCCGCTAGCGGGTTTTTTCCTTTACATGGTTTATAAAAAAAAAGCATCCTGTGTGTAGAATGAAGAGAGCACAGAGTTGCTGTCAATAATTTGCAACGCTTCAATTATGTTTAAGTGTGTGAGAAATTGAATTGAATATTCTGTTAAAAAGTCAATATTCTGTTAAGAAATGAACATGCCGTTATTATGAGAAATTGAAGCCAATATTCAGTTAGTGTGAACAATTTGCATTAAGATTGCCTAAAGTGCCCTTTGTAGTATTTGTCTTATGGAAAAACTGATGAAACTTGTGGCGACGATTGGAAATGATTGCAATCTGTAGACTAAAACGCCCTTTAATTATAGAATACTTTAGATAAATTTTTTAATTTAGAATATTTTATTTAATTTTAATTGTAATATAGACAACAATGAATTCAAAATTTACTCTATGTACAAACTGCTGCATTCGATAGGACAGCATAGGAAAGCGTAATATACGCTGAAGGAAAAAGAACCCATCCGGTAAATTTATAAAGTAGGTAAGGCATTACAGTAAGACCCAAGTTATAAGAATTCCGGTAAGTAACAAATAATCTGCAAGTACCATTTGTACTCTCAAGAATTCGAAAGATTCTCAAATCTCTCATCATCATTTGGATTCATCGCAAACATGCCACGCTGATTCCGATCCGAAAATTTTGGATATAGCTGCTTCCAAATAATAATCTTGACTTCCTGCATCCACATTTTGTGATATACTAAAGGCCGTTGACGTGGAGTATTGAGGCATATTCATTTGTGCACTTTTTCCCGTATGCGTTCGTTTAGATTTTTACCGTACAGTTCTTTGCATGATCGACTGCTTTACTAGTACAGTCATTCATTCATTGCTCCTGCCACCGTCGCGCCCATGGTAAATTTTCCGTTATTCAATATGTTCATAGCAACCTTAAAACCGTCGACCTCTTCATCACATTTTCAGCCGGAACTTTCACGCCTTCAAATAAACTTCGGCGGTAGAGCCGCATGGTTCATTAGGCTTTATGTATTCAAGTAACATACTTAGATACCCTTTAGTTAATAAGAGCGACTTAGGACTTGATAAAGATTACAATTTTATAAAATTTAATAAATGAAATACATGCTTTTTGATAACTTGTTTAAGATAAAATCTGAAAATAAGTTATATAATATTTCACACGAATTTTGAATGCCTGGATAGCCCGGCGAGCTAAGCCCAGCACACAGGAACAACACAAAGAAAATTGCCACAACGAAAGAATTTTCAATTACACATTTACACATCTTAATTTATGCATTTATTTTTAAAATAGATAAATGGAAGAAAATAATGACTTTTTTTCTAAAATGAAGTGGTAATTTATAACATTGCAGTATTAACAATAAAATTTCCCCTTAACAAAATTAATAAAATTGAAAGGGATTGACAACACAAAGTTAAACAAAATATATCATTAAAACAGGTTAAATTAAATGTTCGAAATAGTAATAACACTAACTAAATCAAAGAAAATTTTCGAAAAAGGATGAGCGTCGGGGGAGTGGGAGGGTTTTGATCACTAATCGGCCGCTGGGGTAAGTTCAGGTTTATCCAAAGTCTAAGATGAGTCGCTAGAAATAACTTCAATGCAGTAGTGACATGCAATAGGATATTGACCTTGAGCAGGCAAATAGAAGGCTAGATTGTATAATGTTTGCAGCGTAAGACAATTGGAATGAGAGAGAAGTTAACGGAATAATAGTTAATATTTCGGGTTGTTAAGCGTACATTTAAGTGCTTGAAAAACATTATTTTTAACAAGATATCCTACACCACTCCGCCTCATGAAGTTACTCATGTAACGACATTTCAAAGTAAGCTCTTGTATTGGAAGTGTGCGAAACAATAATTGGTTCCGAAGCATTTTCAACAGCCGTTTTTCTTGAGCCAAAGTTTGTCTATGCACCACATTTCATCAAAATATCTCGAAAATTGTGACCGCGTGGTTGGCAACGGGCAGTGTAATTCAATTTAATTGGATCGATTCGTGATAGCTTGGGTGATATATCATCTTTTAATAAATTTGTTAAAGACCGATTGCGGTCCTGTTTTCGATGCTTTTGCTATGTGTTAGCTGGGAATCCTGATGAATTACTGGCTAAAGCAGACTTTTGAGAATTTTGACTTTCGCAACGCTCAGTTCTGCATAGCATATTTTGACTGCTGCTGAAAACACCCTGAAAATGACTAAATTTTAGCCATCGTCAGAGTTATAACCGGAATCTATTTAAGTGTAACTCTTTGCCTGTCTCTTGATATCAATGTTATGTAAGGACTGAAATTTTCTCCGAAATAGGTATCTTGTTGCTAAGGTTATGGAGGTTACCCAGATATTCAATAATTTGTTCGAAACAAAATACGACTTACCCTTCCCTCTTTATCCTACTCTAAATAAATTGATGAATGTACGTATTTCTTTATAATAACTATATATAAAACCATAAACTTTATTAGGGAATTGATTCTTCAACATTAAAGGAAACCCATAGTGTATTTCTTAAGTGTACTAGTAATCCATATGACCCTACCGTAAGAACTTAAGAGAGCATTGAGTCGATTCCCTAAACTTGGTCCTGTCCCTGGCTAGTTCGTCTTGTAATGTAATATGTCAGTCCCACCGTTTAATCCTACTATGGACACTGAGTCCTTTCTAATAAATTTTTTTTTATATTTTGATATTATTTGATATTTATAACAAACATAATTTGTTAAACAAATACAGTCAATGCAATCTTAAATATTCAAAGTTATTCGATTTTTTTTTTGATGCACGCAACAAAGGCTCCTTTACTTACTTACTTAGATATTATTGATTTATTGATTATTCTAGAAACGAGGGACAATTTCTTAGATAATTGTCGGTCGACTTTGTTTAAATTATAAATCATACGCATTGAAATATGAAAAACCAGGCTACATTTTCTGAGGTCAAATAAGCGCTGTCGTCTTTTAAATTATATAGTTTCTATGTTGAATTCAAGCATTTGAATTCGGAAGCAACTGAGAAGAACTGAAAGAGCGAGTCTGAATTTGTTGACCATTGAGAAAATATTGAAAAGGCTAGTCTGTATTTGTTAATAACTGCCATTGAAAAATTGATTATTGAATTGAGAATTGAAGTACGATTCAGCTTCTCAGCTTAAAGGGTACAGCCCTCGGCATATATTAGTTTGGGGAAAAAGAAATCCATTATTTTTTCGGTAGATGGCTGCACTGATAGATTTCTCGTAAAGTATCGATCAAACAATTTCCGATACTGTACATTTACATACTGTTTACATACATTTCGCAGTAAAAAAAATTCTTTTGCTGTTTTTTGTTTGGTGCATTCAGTTGTGAGTTACAGCTTGTTAAAAATGGAAGTGAACAAAGAGAAAATTCGGTACATTTTAGGGTTTTTCTTTGACAAAGGCGAAAATGCAAGCCAGGTGGCTAAAATTGTGAATGGTGTTTATGGTTCCGATACTGTGACAGCCAATTATGTGCAATTTTGGTTTCGTAGATTCCGTTCAGGAATTTTTGATGTTAAAGATGCACCTCGCACAGGTAGGCCGGTCGTCGAAAATGTCGATAAAATCGGAGAAATGATCGAAGTTGACCGGCCTGTTAGCAGTCGTAACATCGCCCAGGAGCTAAAAATCGACCATAAAACAGTTTTAAACCATTTACACAAAGCTGGATTCAAAAAGAAGCTCGATGTTTGGGTGCCACATCAATTAACAGAAAAAAGATAGACCCATTTCTTAAACGGATGGTGACTGGAGATGAGAAATGGATCACATACGATAACCCTGTGCGAAAACGATCGTGGTCAAAGAGCGGTGAAGCACCTCAAACGGTGGTCAAACCAGGACTAACGGCCATGTTAAATAAAGTCCTAAAGTTCATATAAAAATAAAGGATTTCTTTTTCCCCAAACTAATATATAGCACATTACTATGTAAATTGCTACTGGCCGTATCTTCATTGCCGTAGGTTGCAAAAGTGAAATAGTTTATTTTTACCACAACTATATTATTCCTTTTTTTTATAACAGCAAAACAAAGCTAGTTAAAAAATTTACATCAGCGTTTGTTGTAGCGACAACTTTTAAATTTCGCAAAAAACTTCTTTTTAATTATCTATTTTTGTAACTAAGCCTACAACTTTTACAACCTTCACCTTGAAGAAGAAAGAAAGTTGCGCTTTAGAATATTTGAGAGTTGATAAAATTTAGAACGAAAACAAACACTCAAAAGAACTCGGACGACACAATCGCATATATATATAATTATATATAATATATATATAATATATATATATATATATATACATATTGTGAGGACCCAAAGTCATCCCTCTTTTTGGCCTCACGGGTTCTCCGTCTCTGGTGGGGGAGAGAGAGTGCTAGTTTAAATTAGAGAGTAAGTTAGCATAAGAATGGGGTTAGGAATAGAATAAGAATAGGATAGGAGGAGAATAAGACTAGGGTTAGGAATAGAATAAGAATATGGTAAGGAATTGAATAAGAATAGGTTAAGACTAGGGTAGAGTAGAATAAGTTAGAATAATTTAAAAAGAGTGATCGTTTGATGGTCGTTGGTGAAGAGTCATATAAGAACCGAACAATAAAGGTCCCTGCAACAAATAAATTTTCTTGTGTGTTTTTTTACTAAGCCAATAGATTTTTGGCTTATATATCCAGATAATAAAATGTCGTAATTTTGATCAGAAATATGTATAAAACGCGGCAAAAAAAAAAGAGCGGCCGTAATAATTAGAGCCGGTCTGTTAAGTGTATTTGTGAGTGTATGTGCAATTATGCTGGTTGAGTGTTGAAAGTGCTGCCCACTTTGGCTGGAAAAGGAATGCCGTAGTAATAGAAAATGAATGAGCGAGAGAAAAAGAAAGGAAGAAGAAGAAAAAAATTCTAAAACGATAAATTCGCTTTTTTATTAAAGCAAATTAGTTTCCCGAGATGACGTACATTTATTGCTGCAAAAATTTCGAGGAGATAGTCACATAAGTTGAGGAAGCTAAAGGAATCTCTAATGCCATCAAGCCTGTGATATCTGAACATTAGATGCTCAGCAGACTCGAGAACATTGAAAACTTTACAAACATCACATGTTATAGCGCGAATCATTTTTAAATAAACTTTATCATAAGGGCGACCACTCATGAGTCTATAAAGAATTTTAATTTCCCAGGAATTAAAGGAAGATAAAGAAAAGGGTTTGAATTGAAATGTGGGATTTAATTTATAGAAAAGGCGATGGGAATTACCGCGCGCGATCTCTTTAAATTCGTCGTTTGGCTGTTGAAGGATGTAGTTGCGAATTGCCCGAATTGCTTCATTGGGATGGACAAAATTGTCCCATCAACCAGAGCTCTCCCTGCGTGAAAGTCGGCTTTTACATTTAAAAAAAAACCGCTGTACCCAAACGAGGTGACAGTCATTTACTTGAGATTCATGCAACATCTTATGAATATCAAACACATATTGATTCTCTGCATCTCTTTTATTTATTAGAAGCAGAGCTGACTTGCTATCAGAAAAAATAACAACCCTTTTGATACCATCAGAGATAGAAACCTTAATAGCATGTCGGATGGCGAGCAACTCAAAAAAAGCCGAGGAAAGTTCCTCCGCCACTTTGACTCGATGTACTGCTTTAGATAGATGTTTCACGACCGAGAAGCCAGATACATTATGTCCGACAGAATCGTCGGTGGCATATATATCGTAGCCGTTGTTGTAATAAAAAAGGACCTATTCTTGGCATAACATCCTCGTACAAGAGAAGTTGATATTTTGTTTTGAGGTAGAGATCGATTCGAGAATGTTCATGAAGATTCTGCATTTGCTGGTAATGGAATTCAACGGAGAAATTGAATCGAACTTATCAAAAATATGACGAAGTTTGTGATAGCAAAAAGTATAGCTACAAGTGACAGTAACACTGAGAAATATAATTTCTTGAAAAAAGGAAGGATTTACCATCTTGACTTTAATTAACTCTTTGGCAGTGCAAAAAAGGGCGCTTTCGGACACGGGCCACTCACCAGATATGACATTGAGAATATGTTGAGAAGTTGAGGGGTTCAGTCCAGTACAACGCTTCAACATTCGATTTTCAAATACTTGTATACGTTTCTCAATATATTTTAGAAAATTGCAATATGTGTCCAATGTGTACAATGTCCAAATTCAATTTTGGACATGACTAAAGATTTGTATACAGTCAGAGCGTTTTCGGAAGGCAAGCCTGACTGGTTGCTAGTCATGAGTTTGATGATTTTACATCCGGATTGACAGTCTTTGAAGGCTTTCTCATAATGCCCACGAAGAATTAAGCTGTCATTTAAAATTCTACCGAGAAACCAAAAAAATTTCACCTGATCGACTTGAGTACTTTTGATAAAGAGCCTGATTTCACGTTTAGAACCTTTGGCAAAATAAATAGTATTTGTTTTGCTGGGGTTAAAATATAAATTGAGATCAGCGGATGCATCGAAAGTAAATTAGCTTTCATCGATAAATTATTGACAGCAGCTGAAAAAGATGAGTCCGCAAATACAATTAGGAAATCATCTGCATATTGAAAAATACGAGTTTTGTCATCTTGAAGATCATGCAAAGAAGCTGTGTATAGATTGAAGAGTACGGGGCTTGAACCCTTGTAGGATACCGCCACATATTTCAACTTTTTCAGTACCCATCACCAACACACGCTTGGATAAAAAAATAAAGTATCCACAGCCGGATTTAAAGAGGAATCGAAAAGTTAAGAGAATTCTACCAAGCTTAATTAAGTTGACACAGTTATAGACTTTGCTAATGTCCAGGGAAAGCATGGCAACCATTTTACCTGCTATTTTTAAGCTAGCTATGAGAAAAGATAGTTCGTTAACGCACATATTCGTAGATTTGCGTTTTTGATAGGCTTAAGCGGGAGTTGGAATAATATTCTCAGTTTTCAAGAAATCACTTAGTCTCTCCTTAACCATGAGGTTGATAGTTCTTATGAATACAGATATTAGTGAAATTGGTCTGAAGTTACTTAAATTATTGAAGTCTTTACCTGCCTTAGAAATGAGAGCTATTTTGATGCAACGGAAATCAGAGGGTGTGTTGTTGAGACAACTAAAATTGAAGATATTGTAATCGGACTGACACTTAGAATATAGCTCTTGAGCATATCCAAGTCTCTTTTATTATCATGGTCATTCCACAACCGCTCAATTTTCGACTAGAATGTCGATGACCATTGATGTATTTCCAGAAAGGGGGTGGGTTAACGTTACCACATACTCTTCTATCGCGATAGCTCTACGTGTCTTTTTCGCCTTTCTAACTGCAGATCGCCATTCTTTCAGTGTTTCCATATATTCAATGTAGTTGGCTGGATTGGCATATTTAGTCATTTTTTTTCCTTGCAGCAAGGTATTTGCGGGAATGTGTTGACAGGGAAGAGTTGCACGAAGGTTTAGGTGAGAAGGACTCAATGCGAGGAAAGTTGGTTCTAGCAGACCTGATCACAGGCTGAGAGGCACTTTGAATTGATGATAAATCGGAAGGAAGATCAGTGGGAGAGTGCTGACTTTGGTCAATGGAAACGTTGGATGTGTTCCAGTTGAATGATAAAATAGTTGAATTCGAAACAGTTAGGTCCAAGACACTGCTCGCCGTGCAACCACTTCGGTTACAGTGAAAGGTAGTTTTACCATTATTTGAAACTGCTGGAATTGATGGCATTTAAAAGGATCTTGTCTTTGTTGGTCGAGACTTGATCGCCATACAAGCAACGTCTCGCATTGAAATCTACAGCTGGAATCACATTTTGTTCGCCGTCAAGAAAGTCACAGAATTTCTGAATCTCATCACGAAAAGTTTGTACATCGAAACTGGGTGGAAAATAGCATGATGCTATGAAAACATTCGGTTTAAAGTTCATGGTTTTGATGATGATAATGTCAACAACAGAGTTATAGGGAATATGTCTAAAATTGACACTTTTCTTAATTAATATACTAACACCACTGAGGCATAATTCGAAACTTTAACGTGAAAACAATTTTCATCTTTCAGAAAAACTTCACTTAAGATGCAGACACCAACCTTACTTGAGCTCAAGTAAAAATCCAAAAACGACAGGTTACGTCGAACACTTTGAATATTATATTGTAAAAAGGACATCATATTTAAACTTGAGAAGGAACCCGGGCGGATTTCCTCGTAGTGCTGGATGCTTGAACGGGACGAGAATTGGCACAGACAGACATTTTTTCTTCGAATTCTTTAATAAGATTATGAGAGATCGTCGGACGGATACTTACTTTAGTCGCAGAGAATAACCTTTCAATTTCTGCAGAACGCAAATAGTTGTTTGAAATTACCGAAGACTTGTTTTAGACGGCTTGGGGGGGGTGATTTGAGAGACGGTTTGGTGGGTGAACTGAGAGGAGATTTCGAAAGAACCGATTTCCTTTTCACAACAGCATTAAATTTATTTTTGGTTAAAATTTTATTGGCATTTTCATTGTCGTGGTTACTCGAAATTGCAGATGCGTTCCCCAATGGAGGGAAATTGTCGTCGTAGGAGGTGCCGTCAAGACATTCGAAGTATCTTGAGGAAAACTTTATTTTTACCTCTCTATACGAAAGATATTTAATTGCCATGATCCTGTTAGTTTTTGATTCAAGTCCTCTGTTCGGGCAAAACTTGTTGAGAGTGTTGTGTTCACCTGAACCACGGACCAAACACTAGAATGCAATAATTGGATTTAATTGACTTAGGAAGGGCTTTCCCTTTAAAGCCGATTTTGATGCTGGTTGTGGAAATCCACTCATGCTTGTTTTTGGGATTCGTCCTTTAAAAACGGACAGTGGACTTGAACGGAATATCGGACACGGCGTTTTTAATTATCTAGTCTACACTGTATATACGTGGAATGTTTCGAATGACACCAAATTTCTCGAACGACCTCGGTATGTACACCTTTGAATTCTTCTTAGTAAAATAGTTATTTATGACAAAGTTTTTGGCATTGGCAGCAGAACTGAAAAGCAGTTTGGCTCTGCCCCTGTTAACAACTTTTAGTTCTTGCAAGCCGTACATGGAGAAATCCTTCAGGTAATCGTAAAACAAGAGATCGGAATTGATATCCATACGATTCACTTCAGCGTTTGCGCACGTCTCGACAAAAACAACAAAATTGCATTTCGACAAGCAGTCGTACAAATTGAGCTTGAGATTTGGGGCGGCTGTGGCACCCAAACCAGATGGTTTGTCGACTGCTTGATTACTAGCTTCTCCATCAGGAGATAAAAGAATTTTATTCTCACCCATCCTCGAACTCTTGGTGTGCCCAATGGCGTTCATATAAAAATCTTCGAAACAGTCCCTTTCAGTAATTATAAGATCAGACCCAGTCTCCATGGGGAGACTGGGTGATGTTGTATTGCCTGTTATCACGGGGAACACCAAAAAAAATCAGAACAAAAAAATAAAAAAATTTTAATATATATATTGCTTTTTAATCCTTCTCTCAGTTGCCTCTTCTTCCTTCTCTCCTTTTCTTTCTTTAAACTTTTTTTTTAAATATGTGGTTACTTTCTTAAACCTTTTGTTTTCTTTTTTTTGCTTCTCTCTTTCCTTTTTTTTAAATTATTTAAATTCTTGCCAATTTTTTTTTATTTTTTAAATAACACCAGTAAAAACATAAAAATTATCAGCTGCCGTTTGCTGAGATGACGTGTTGAATCAAGTGTAAATGTTAAGGCAATTCCTTATTGTAACGTTTCATGAATTTGTCTTTTATGTTTATATTAATTTCTTCATATTTGACTCTACAACAATATCTTGTCACATTTTCCTGTAAAACAATATTGTGTGAGCTGGCTAAGATAAGAAAGATGCCTTTATGAGCATAAAGATAATGTGCGGATACTCGTGTTTTCACAGCTTTCTATATAAAACTTCCCATTAAATTCCATGTAGAATTGAAGCAGGTCGACATATCTTATACACCATTCTTGCAAATTTTATATTGAGGCTGTCAACATATGTGGGAAACTTCAACAAGAAAAGTGTTGCCGTTGCGCAATAATTTCGTCATGGATTTACTCGAAAATAAATAACATCCTTACTTTAATTAATGAATTTCAAGAAAATGGCACATTTCTGCAACTTAATTACACTTCATGCTAAGCACGTGTAAACGAAGAAAGTTTTTGTAAACGTAAATACATCAGAGTGTTTTTGGACAATGGTTAATTTTCGCAATAATTCGGGCAACAGAAGAGGAGGGAATTATAACAATAATTCCGACAAGAGTAACAGAAGTCAGAAATTGAGCAACAAAAAACGCAGAGCTAGGCGTCCACAAAATTCATTGTACAATAAACCATTCAAAGGAAGCCGAGGAAGTCGAGGAAATAGCTACGACAAAAAATTTGAAAAATTTGTGGATACACAACATCGGGATCGAGAACGAGACTATCAAATGAACTGGCGTTATAATAACAATGCACCCCAAAATAATGTATTCTTCAGCCAGGAGAGCATGCACTCTAATAATAATATGACAAGGAATGAGCAATCGACTGAAATTGAACAAAAAGATGTTGCTCTTGTTTCTTTGTCTCCACAAAAAAAAGAAGAAAAGAGGGACATCGAAGTAGATACAATGAATATACGTACACTTGGGGATGATGCCGTTGAAAATATGAAAACTGGAAATTCGAATTTGTCGTTAAACATACAGGGAGAGCAGCCACAAATTAAAGTTGAAAGTAGAAGTGAGACGTCTTCATCAAGTTCCTCTTCAAGTGATTCTTCCTTCGAAGAAGAGCAGTTTTCAAAATCACAAATAAAACCTCCATCATCCCCTGTAAATACGTCCACAGTAAAGGGCAGAGATTTTCAAGGAAAAGATAAATCCAGGGATCTCGAGTTGTGCAACAAAGTGCCTTCTTCCTCAAGTTCGGACGAAAGCCTATCTACATCATCGCTAAAAAAGTCGCGAATGCCTAAAAAACAAGAAATTTCGGAACCAAAACTGAAATCGGGGTCGTCGTTTTTTGGAGAGCAAAGTGACGACGATGTAGTGTGCATGGGACATTTAAACAACCAAATTGATTTAGACGATGAAGAAGAGAGTGATAGTAAAAGGCCATCCAAGAAGAGCAAGAAATCTAAAAAAGATTCACCTTGTTCTGAGCAATGTAAGCTTTGTGATAAGGAGGTAAAAATGTTACAAATTAAAAAAGGATAAATTACTAAGTTACTTTCTTGTAGGGTCATACTTCATTTCAATGCCAAATGATATGTAAAAACTGTTCAACACCATACCATGGTTTCCGCACGTGTCCACAGCCCCCTAATTTAAACACCATGTTGCATATATTTATGGAATTTTGCATGCAACAATTACAACACTTTCAGCCCAATTCGGAAGCCTCTTTACAACAGATTCAACATTTATTAAATAACGGATCTCCAACCGTTCCAATACCTTTGGTTAGCAAGCCTGCGATGTATGTGAATTCTGCCAACAAAAGGAAATTGAAAAAATCTGCCGCAATAGAAAAGCAAGCTGCTAAGAAACCTAAAATCAAATTGAAAGCCGGCACAATTCGTAATGATGAAAGCGAACTTAACGGGAGCAATACTTGCAGTTCCTCCAGCTCAGACAGTAGTATGTCGAAGGCCTCCTCGAAATTAAGCAGAAAACACATAAAAACGTTGAGAAATGAAATAGGTTGTTTGAACTTCCCTAATTTTTTATCTGCGCCTGCTAACTACTTGAATTTACTCAACAGTGTCCCAAATTTTTCCGTTAGTAGTTCCTCGCCTCCTAGCGCCTACAATCCAATGTTATTGCAACAAATGTTTCAAAATTCATTTGGATTTTTAAAGAATAAATAGCTTTCTTATTTTGTAAAACTTCTGTTTAATATTTTCTGCTTGAGCAGGGGCAGCAGGTGCAATGTACTACATCATTTTCAAATTTCATATTGGTGCAAAACATTTGTGCATGTGAAACTAATTCATTTCTATACTCTTTTTAATTTTGCTTTTTTTTGTTGTTTTTGATATTTAAGGTCACTAACGGTTTGTGTGAAAGTTGCACCATTATGTTTAATAACGGACTTTGTTAGTAAGCGACGTAATTTATCATTTTGATGGTAATTCAGATTTCTATTGTCGAAATCTTTCAAAATTTCCGTGGATACAAGCCTAGCTTCATGATTGCGTGAAACTTTTTTCTTCGTGGTCACATTATGCTCTAAAGTGTTTGTTATTTGTTCACGTTGTCTTTGTTTGCCATCATCTTCAAAACTCTCCCATTGTGTGAGTTCTTCCCTTTTCTTTTGCATTAACACTTTGCGATAATTTATTTCACGTTGCTTTAAGCACTTACGCGCTTTTTCGTTGTCCATGTTCAACTGTTTAGATCGTTGTTTCTCTTCTCGTTCTTTTGAAAGCATTTCATCTTTGAAGTACTTCCAAGCCGTAGGAATTTCGAACTTTTCGCTTCTGTTTTTATTGTATTTACTCGATTTTTCTTTGTGCTGTTTATTGGATTCGATTGGTTTGAATTTCACTTTACCCCATTGTTCAATTTTTGCTTTAAGTTTCTTATGTTCTTCCTTTTGCGATGTTTTAAAAGGATTCCTACCCATCATTTCGTAAAGCTTGGCTCAATGTTAAGCAAAACCAATCTTTGGTAATCGAATTAATAAATTCTCTCGACTTATAAATAAATCTTCTTCTTCTTCTGATATTCAGCAAATTAATGACAAAATTGCTAGCATGTGTAAAAAAGGCCAATTGTGAGCACAGAGTTCTTTTCTTCTTGTTGTTCTTTATTTGAGCCTTAGTTAAACTGGGGTTAGATATGGAATATAATATTACTATTTATTTGTTTTAGTAATTATTTCATTAAACTTTTTTTTTTTAAGTTTGCGTCTTATACGTCTTTTATCGTGGTTTTTATTAAAATATGCACATTACTCGTCCTCTACGTAGGAAAGAAGAAAAGAGCAAGCAGTAAATTCCGATATATAAGATGTAACGTGGTATATGAGTATAAAAGGTTATATAAAGGGTGTGATGGGTGTGAGAGCAAAAAAGTGCAAAAGAAAGTAGTTTCATAAATTGACTGTAAACGCTTATATGTCTTGATCACATGACTTTTAAACTGCGACAACGCAAAATGTCAAGAATGTTATGGTCACGAAAACCACGTATACTCAATTCACGAAGTATGGAACAGCGAACAGAAGTGGGCCCATTCGGACAGACAAATAGGATATGATTAGTAATACTCCACATGTGCATAAAGGGTTGTTTACTATGTTAATTTTGAATAAATTATCGCTTCATCTCCTGTGATTGAACATCAGCCTGTCAATAGGAGAAATAATGTCACGTCTTAGGCCGCAACTGATAAACCAAAGGGCTTTATTTATATGTGGAAATAGAGATTACAAATAACGACTATAAGGAAAATTATCCCATCGCTGTTGCAAACAGAGAACTAAGTGCTTTTTGTCGATGTCTCAGATTTGCAGGGATCACAACACGATCATTAAAATGAGATGGGCTGGAAGATCATCTTGTAACGTCCGCGTACAAGTGTAGGGTAGGGTTTTGTTGGTTTGCTTTGACCAGCATATAATGGTGTGCCGTTATTCGATATCGCGTGATTGCAAGAATAGCGACTTGTCGTTAAGCAGAAAAAGAGATCGAGTGAGAAAAGAATTTGGTCCTGGAACAGATTGTTAGCATTTTGTCTTGTTTGGGAGATGTTTTTTTTGATCGCGATAATATACGAAAATAAATTTTTTTTAAGAATTTTAATAAGAGTAATTGCGTGCAGTTTTCCCCTTTTTTATTTTAATTGTAATACTATATATCATAAATTCCGAAAATAGAAGAATTAACAAAACTGTGTAATCGTATAAATGAGATGTATAAGAGAAACGGAAGACCCGCAAAAACACAGTAACGCAAAACATCAAAATATGTAAAGAAAAGTATAAGTAAAGAAATTGACGCTTAATGTACAGACGATATACAAATTTGACAACAAGTTAGCAAAGTCAACATAAGAAAAATGTGTGAAAGCGAAAAAAATTTAAATGAAAAGTAAACTAACAAACTTTTTCGTTTATGTCAAACAATAGAAATATCTTATCACAATAACATTCTATATAGTAACTACATATGCAGAGGATATTTTTCACAGATTTTCGTCGAGAAATATTGAACATGCAAATTTTCTTCATGGAACATCTTTCTTCTTTAAATTTGTGGTCGAGTCCCATAAGAATCGGATTTATTAAAATCTATCCAATATTGTATAAGACGATCCCAAACTTCCAAAAGGAGACGGTATAGCAGAAAAATTTTTGGGAAAAGTTGAAGACAAAAAGGTTAGAAAGTAATGCAATTACTAGATAAACGTTTGAAAATAGTTTTTTGTTTAAATATTCATAAGCAAACAAACTCCGCAGTGCCTGAACGAAATTTTAATTTAAAGTCCAACGTTTGATAATAATGTGAACTGAAATCCTTACGTGGAACGTTTGATAATAATGTGAACTAAAATCCTTACGTTGTTCTGTAGAAAGTAATAAGCCAACGGTGGTGTTATAGATTTCAATTTGTCGTTCTTGGTACCAGATTCATACATTAGCGCAATATGAAGAGCAATATGAATTGAATTTCTTGCAAAAATATATTATTGCCTTGTTCGTTATAGGTGCTCAAATTTATTTACCAATTACTTTAACATTAAATTGTAGAATTTATAATAGCATTAAAAAGGATCAAGAGGTTAACAATAATACATTGTTTTAAAATCACGTTTCTTTATTGTATTTGCATTAAATATTCCCTCCCTGTGTACATATATGTAAATATTTAAACAATTAAAAAGTGTAAACTAATTTAAAGTGGACAATGTGTGCTCTATAATTATAAGGTCAAAATTTGCATTAATATAATAAACTGAAGCTAAAGGTTATACGATTATATTATAAACAAAAAAAAAGTGTTAAAATTACGTTTCGTAGCTACTGACAGGGGTTGATAGAAGCACCTTATTAAAAATTTCGTACTAAATTAAATAAATATAGCACATAATAAATAATTTATAAATACCTTTTCACTTTAAGCTCGTTTGTATGTGTGCAATATAATTTTAGCTAAGTACGTTTAAGCTATAAACACAAAAGAAGAAGGATACACTGATAATTCATTGAGTTTATAGTATGCAATGAAAACTTTTATTATTAGTTGTTTTTAAAAAGTGGAATTTTTTTGTTGAGATAGTTTCGTGTATGTTTTACTATATACCTTTTATAACTATATATTTAAAATATGTGTGAGTAAATATATCAACACTTATACAAAGCTGTATGAATTTGTTGGTTGTTCAATAGTACTTGTTAATCAATTGTTAAAAGTTTTCTTTGTAAAATATTGTAAAGATGTATACTCAATGTAATGATGTAGGTTCAAAAGTGTGAAGGTATTGGATTTATTTAATTTGTATCGCAGTGCGCTACTGCGGTTTTGTCCCTAATCTGCTCGGCTGCAGAACGCCAAGTCTATCCGTCTCATGTGGTGCCAAAAGAACTCGGCAAGAGACGATCTCTAATTAAAGTTACGAGGCGGATAGAACGCCTTTATTAAAACAGCGAGTTGATACGCTTTGATTGAACTGCATGAAACAATTAAAATTCTTTATTTGCCAGGTGCATTATTTATACTTAAATCTATAGGTGATTTTATGCTACGTTATCAATTATTTTAATTAGGGCGGCTGGCATCGTATTGCATTTCGCAATGCAATACCCAGCCAGTTGAAGTGTGACAAAATTTTTGTTTTACTTTTTTGCTACTGTCGCACTTCAAAGTGGATGCATACGACGGTATACGATCACACTACAATATTTTCGGTTGTTTTATATACTTTAGATATATGAAAGCATATATATATATATGAATATCTATATATACGTGTGTGTAGAATTCTACTGTAGATATATGAAAGTATATATATGTTGTATGATTCTAGGAAATGTGGGTGGTGATTTTAGAAATGTGGGTTTCGGTATGTGAAAGTACTTTGACAGGCGTATTTTTTTTTTTCTTAAAATAAATTACAGTCTTTAAAGCCACTACATAAAAAAAATAACATTATATTTGCACCTTTATTGTTTTTCATTAGTTCTAATTTTCAGGATATTAGTGATTTATATTCAAATTATTCGAAAAATTTTTTTTGTTTGGTTTAAATATAAACTTAAAAATTTTAAGAAAAAAGAAGAATTATTTTAACTATTTCAAATAAGTTTAGACAACTTTAGAAAATGCACCAAATTTTTAAGGCACAAATGTTGCTTGTTTCACGCATGTAGAGAATAGTTTAGCCTGAAAATCAGTCTGTTAAAAGCTAAACATATATATATGTATATATATATATATATACATACAGATGTAGTAAGGTCACTATGGGTATCGAAGGTTTCTTCCCTAAAAATTGGGGAAAAGTATAATAAAATCTTATAATAAAAGCAAACATTGTTTGATGATTTTTTGTCATTGTAAGCGGCTTTAAAACTCCCCATGAAATTTATGAGAATAAGTATGAATGGAGGACCGACGATCCCACTTGTACGACACAGTCAATCCAAACTAATGATTTACCGCCTTGAGAATGCATTACAGTTGTTATGGTCAGTTTAATGTATCTCATTAAACCGATCAGTAACGTCCATGTAAATATCTATGAAAAGCAATCAAACATTAACAGTTTTATAAGTTTTTTCAAATAACTTTTAATACGATTGAGTATAACTTCCAAAATACTAAGGCCACAACTTAAATCTTTTAACCATAAACGCTTAGTTTTATCATGTAATTCTTTCCATGCCGCACCATTTAATTGAATAAGATTTTTTGCTAAGGGATCGGCTTACATTATTGTATAACGCGATCTTGTAAATGATCAGCATTTACTACCAAAATTTGAGAAACAGCATCAAGATCCAACATTAATTCTATCCATTTTAGCCAAGCGTAAACACCGATAAATGGTGCTCGTCTATCAAAGAGGGTGTAGAAACGTCACAAAACATCAGCTATATGCAGCTTATTTCCAACACTTGGGTTTAGTATGCAGTATACCACGATATTTCCAATAACTTGAAGGTGCTTCCACTGTTAAATAGAGAATTGTTGTATAACCCAAAAGGGTGAGCATTAAAAATTTTGGCAATGTGCCAGAATTGTTATCTATTTACATATCTTTAAGGAAAGCAGTCTTTTTTTCCAAATAATGTTGAGGATTTCTTTATATCAATTATCTGGAGTTTAGTAAATTTTCTATATCACTGGTACAACCTCAAAGACAATTTTCGAATTGGGACTCCAACTTTTTTCAGTACTCGAAAATAGATAAGTTATGCCCATAGGATAAATAAAAGAATGGCAGAAAATGAAAAAAAAAGAATTTCAAAAATTCTGAAATATATGGAGATTTTTTAGCTTCTGCGCCAGATTTTCAGGTTAGTTGTATGAATGTTTTTTGGCTTATTTATTCCTCAGCGGTAGCAACTACTAAGTCTTCGTCAGGCATCAATGCCGTTGTGCATCAATAAATTTTTGTAATGGGCATTTCGTTAAATTATACAACTGTATCAGAAATTTACCGCGTTTAACGTCCCAATGGAGATATTCGCTAGTATGGTCTGGTGGCGACTCATCTTGTGTCTTAATCTGAAATTAACTAGAAATGAATAACCAAGTTCTAAATGCCAATCAGTAAAGATAAATTCAAACTCACCATTGGAATACAGCGAATATTGCGAAGAAGGGGGAGTTGGCGGGTGGAGGACTCTGCTCCTTAGAAGGATGTAACATTCATATCCTTTTCCTCCCTAAATATGACGAAACCAAGTAAATTAGTTCGGTGCAGCACGCCGCTGCTCCACGATCCCGCTGTCTGGAAAAAGGCAAGCCGTGACACGTTGGTCGCCTGCACGCGCTTGCCGATGTGCGGCACCACCATATGTTGGTGCTTAGTGGCTTAAAATGTTCTGTAGGCGCTTTTGAATGCAGCGTGCACCTCTGGCGTTGCGAACGCCAGCTTAATGTATTGTGAGACCAGAGTTAGGTTATCTTCTTTGCTCGCCGCAACCATGCCATCGCCATCCTCTTGAAAGCAGTCTCCTTCCTCAAGCGTGAGATCTCTTAGGCACGCTTGGCATTCTAGCTCCTCGCTGATGTAACGCGCTATTGCATACCCGGTTATGAGCCGCCGGTGTTCTTCGATGTGTGACATCTTACTGTAGAACAAGTCGGGGAATACTTCCCCATCGAGGTCGTAAGCTACAAACTGCTCTTCGTTTCCCGCTGCGAGTTCGTAGCTTACTTTGTCGATGAGGAATTAATCATTGGTAGGCCTGGAGCCGCCACACCAACTCGACAATTGGAACTTCCTCAGTCGATCTATCAGCTCCATTACATCCGGTGACTACCGGGTCCTCATTCTGAAGCCAAGTGCCATGTTATAGAAGAATCTTTTCAACAGATCCTGGCTTACCCTGTATGGCGCGATGGTTATGTCAGGGTAAGCTCTCAGTGGGTCTGCAATTGTCTATTTAAAATTTTTTATGGTTTGCCGTATATCCACCGTAATATAGTCAGTCCTTAAATTTCGCAGCAGATATTGGTTTACCTCCTCGAGTTTATATTTGAGCTCCATCTAAGTTTCGTTGTTGATAAGGTTCCGGTGGAGGACGTTGACGAACTTCGTTAGCGCACTGATTAATTCGCACGTCCTTTGCGCCTTGCCCTCGGAGCTGTCGATGTACTTACTCTGGAAAGTCACGACCTGTGTATAACTAAGAAATTGTACAATCGTGGCGCATGGCCCCCATGTCGCGCTTTACGACGGCATACAACCAGTCTGCTCCCAGAATAGTGAGCTGGGCGCCTTCATTTCCGCCAGCTTTTTAAGCAGTTTTCGATTTGTTCGCTTGTCTTTTTCCTACTAAATTTTTTCAGTAGCGCTTCTACTAAATGGGGGTAGTCATATAATAGGCGTATTATGTGGGAGCTGCCGTCTGCCTGTTTTCTTTCGTTTGCGTTGCTGGCGAATTTTCCTCCGAATATTCCTTTGTTAACGGAGCATCGATCGCAGACGACAGTCTCGACATACAACCCCATATCTTCAGCGGCTTGCAGATCCTCGTCTAATAGCTTTTCTAATCCGGGTGGATAAGATGTGCGGGGGTTCGCGGTTAGCAGGATGTTGAACGAGGTCAACAAACTCCGCGCTGCGCACACGAGGACGTGCTCCTATCGCGAATACATCGTCTTCAAGTTTTTGAAAACGTCGTCAAATTGAACCTGCACTATTCTATCATGTATAGTGAGGTCATCACGAAGTACTTCTTCTCCGCAATATCCTTCGGTGTTTGGTGGCGTTTGCCGAAAGAGAGATTCAGTTCGGAGCCGACGATTCTCTCTTATTTGCGCCGTCTACGCTGATTTCGATGGGCCGTCAAAATCCTCGTCGATCATCTGTAAGCATTTCTCCGACGGGGTAGCATAATTCTCCTCTGTTATTAACATGTACTCCTCTAAGGAGTTTTTGGATACCTCTGCATTCACAGTGACTTCTCCTTCGAAGAAGTCCTTCTCCTCAATTATTTTGGACATCACCTCCGCGGCCCGCATAAGGCCCAGTTCTTGCGAATACATACTTTTTAAGCTATCAAAACACTGGTTGATGTGTAGACTAGACGGCTTAAAAAATAGAATTGCTACAAGAAAAATGCTACATCGAATGTGGTGGACAATGGCTCGGCGGGTGTTGACGATTATCTTGCTTTTGACAATGGTGGCGAAAGAAAAGATTCCTGTCTTTTATAATTACATAATTCGAATTTTTTACAGAATATAAAATTCTATAAAATATGATCGTGTATATATTTTAAGTATTTCATTTATTACAAATCAATATTTCTTTAAAAGCATAGTATATTTTAAAAGTATTATTTATGTCAGTACATCTTGTGTAGAAATGCTTTGTATGAGCACAAAATCTTTACACAAGGTGTTATTTGGGATATTAACTCATTTGATCAATGGGGTGTTTTGAATTGGGCAAAAAATTGGCGAAAAGGCTTGAGCCCGAATTGACACATAAAGAATTGATATTCCATCATGATTCTGCCACAAATGGCTTGATGAATTTCATTAAATCCAATTTTTTTAATTGTAGCCCACTCAAGCATGCTTTTTTATACAAAGTAGAATGTTTACAAATCAATGGGTAGTGTACGAATTCGAAATAAAAACATCTGGGTAGTCGTGATTCTTGCCTACTCGGCTACTCACTCAGATATTGATATTTTCAGAAATAAATAGACTGATATAGGCAAGCAAATTCAAGAGCACATATATAAAGATATATAAAGTTAATATTAAAAAAAACAATTTTTTTCAAAATTTCCTCTTGATCCGCAATACACGAACAGATCCTTAAAATATCGAATCATCCAGGTTACAGCTGTGAAGAAAAGCTTATAATAAAACAAATTTCGTGTGATCGAAATTCAGCGAGCCACCTTTAAAAAAAATACCAACGAAATCCCTAGCAAGGTGAGGGGCCATTAATTTCTCTAGATCACCAGCGTATTCTATAGGAAGAGAGAAAGACAGAAAGGGCCGTTACCGCCCAAAGAAGCTGCGTCCTCTACAAAGTGAAAGAAGATCAATCGAATACTGTAACACCGCAGCAGGCGACCGATGCAGATGATGGCGTTGGGGTTTACGTGAAACCGTCACCACGGCGACCATTTTTGTGTGACCGACTCACTCTTGGGGTTGTCAAATTTTTCTTTCAAAAAAATGTTTTTTTTCATAAAAAGAGTTGTAAACAACGGCATAGTTTCTGCTGAACAAGAAGCTCCTTCTTAAAAGATTTCTTAATTAGGAAGAACTTGAAGAAGTGAGAAATTCTTGGCGGTAAACGGTAACGCATATGATGATGGTAAAAAAATCCAGTAAAATATATTTTAAATATGTGAAAATAAAACGAATAAAATTCTTAATAGCATGAAAATTTTGCAATTACTTAATTTTCATTGCTGCAAATTCATTTATGCCAAAGTTTAAAAAAAAATGATTTTTTAAAATTTGTTTTTAAATTATCTGCGTGTGCATTTGCATGTATGTATGTGAATAAGCTTTACGGCACTCTTAAGCGATTGCCGCGCTGTCGTTTCGATTTTTTACTTTCAGCAACGTGTAGGCTTTTCGCAGAATTAATGCGTATTTTTAGGATTTTACGTCTGTCCGCCAAAAAAAAATTAGAAAATTAGAAATTGCAGAAAATTTGAAAGTTGAAAATAAATTTGCTTGAAAAATTTTAAACTGAACAGCTTAGCGGCACCGCGATTCACGCAGTAGCAATGTTCTAAGCATGTTCTGTTCACGCGAAAGAAGCATTTGTTGAGAAACATTGGTGCAATGTATATTTATCAAAATGTTTTCAATCATTTTCTACAGCTTTTCTCATCTTTCCAGCGAGACGTCGATACCGTTTCGAAAGAATGATATTGATTTGGCAACGATGCAATCACCTACACATTTCCTCATTTCTTAAATTTTCTGTAGCCACTTACCAGCCATGCCAAGCAACATTGATCTGATTAAGTGGTATTCAGAAGGTACTATGTCTGGTGAGTACGCTGCGGGCGGCAGAACTTTCCATTCGAGCTGCAACGGTGTATCCTTGATAACTCTTGCAACGTATGGCCGAGCCATCGACTTGGTGGAAGAGAATTAGTTTCTTTTCCAGCAAAACATCGATCAATTTGCTTAATTCTTGTTGGTAGACATCTCCCGCCACTCTTTCACTCGGTTTTAGCAGCTCGTAATACACTGCATACCGCTGATGGATCATGTAAGCAGGCGACTATCATCACCTTGTTTTTTTCGGAAAACAATTGCTTATCGCTTAGAGGCTAATTATGTACGATTGTCGCCAGCTTTCCAACTCTTCCTCTCAAATTTTCCATTACAATGAATTAATAACTGAGGGAGTAGGAAAAAAAACCAGAAAGAGTTTATTATTATACTTTTTTTCAAAGATTTTCCATAAAAATGAGTGTTAACTGTTCGGTTACAACATATTGTTAGTTATGTAATTATGAAACATCATTATATTAAACTTTCTCTTGCAATCATTTTTACCAAGTCTTTTGTTGTTTTACGCTTGTATATAAAAAAATAAACAGAAAATCTACTACGTAAAAAGTTTTCTTTTAAACAAAACAGTTCAGTATTTATTTAATTTTTATGTAAATTTTCGCTCGGGTTACAACTTTAAAACTGATGTACATCTTTAAAATTGTTATGTTCATAAATTGCGTGCCAGCAATTCTTCAACTTGTTCACCCTACACAACGGCTATGTGCCTGGTAAAACTTATAATGGCAAACTTTAACATAGAACTTTAAACAAAAAATAGTAAAAAAACAACCTCGTGGCGATATTCTTTCTCTTAAAGTACTGCTTTTGGGTTCACGCACTCATATAAAAGTGCAACATTTCACGAATTTCACAATAACCGTCGAAGCTCATGAAGGCGCCCGACGTACCGTACCGACGACACGTCGAAACGTGTCAGTCGTTTTAAATTGTTTAGCGATGGTTTGGCAAAGTTCAGCGATGGTTGTGCAAATACCGTTTTCGAAGCCGACGATTTACCGAAAACGGAAGTACAAGCTATGTGGGTTGCCCCTGCCGCGGGCCCGGGTTGTGTATCTCTTTGGGCTATGGTTTACGAAGCACCGCGTTCGCCAGGCGGACCTAAAAGAACCCCAATAGGCTTGTAAGCAGTTTTAGAAGCAATTTTATGCTCCTCATCTTCGACTTGAATTGGACGCGCAATATTTGGCGCCATATCTATAGTACTTCTAATTGCTTTTGATTTTTTTTTTTTGCTTTGTTGAGTAGAGATGTTCAGATAATAAACTGTCGCAATTTTGGTCACAAATGTATATATATAAAACGCGACAAAAAAAAAGCGGCCATAATGGAAAACGGTCAACACATTCACTGGCTTAAAATTGAAAGGAGACCTTAGTCGATTCGGCAAAACCGATTTTAGTGACATATACGTCATTTATATGCTGGCTGATGAAAATGATATATCCGGCTGCGAGTGGGTTAACATGTTATTATGGGAAACGGGTTTAATAAAATTTGAAATAACACGCAAGGGGCGTAAGCCATGCAATACAAAACATATCGTAAGAATAACTATGGGAGGTGGTGGAGTGACTACAGTGGGTATGTGCATGTCTGCTTTTGGGAAACAATTGATACCGCTGATCCTCCAGATGAAGATCGATTTGTAGAAACTGAACCAATATATGAGTTTTATGTACGAAAATGCGAGAACAGGGCCGTGCAAAAAATCAAATTATTCGACAATAAAGATTTTGGGTATTACATGATGGTATGTATGTATGACTCAATACGCCTCAGGGTCGTATAGCTAAAATCAAAGTTTAATTCCTGGAATGGTATTCGTCTTTATCATAGGACGGTTTATGTGGCATTTGGTATTGTGAACTCAATCCTAGAGAAGTGCAAAACCCATCTTGTAAACTATATTCTTGCAAAATTGTTGCTGCTCAAGTTAGCTCTATCTTACCTCTTCTTGTTACTTTAGGTGAAGATGGTAAGATTTCCATGTATGATTTTGATGCTAAAATTTTGCTACTGCAAAATGAGTTTGATAATGCGAGCACTGATCTCATATGGTTTAATGAACGAATATCGTTATCGGGTATGGACTTGGTTGCAAGTTTTGAAGATGTTGTCATACGTCAAATATATGTCGACTTGAAAGCCCAGTCGACGCCCACTATACATCTAACGCGAGCTATTAAGGCTCATACTGCAGCGGTCACGAAAATGACTGCAAGTTCTCGAAATTCGTTGCTGGTAACGGGAGCGGCCGATCGTACAATATTCGTTTACAATTTCATTGAAAGGCATGAAAGATTAGACTGTGTTCATTTACATCCTATGGGCTTCATGCAATTTGATGCCATACCAAGTAGTTTCAATTGGAAGGATGAAAAGTTCACCATTCTCATTGATTGTAAGACGGGAGAGGTATACGATATCGGCTACCCTCGCAAATAAGCGAAAAGGAAACATTTACAGTTAAAATGTCATACGCCGCGATTTGAAGAGAGCAGCTATTAAAAAACGGAAGGACAAAAACCGGAAACGTAAATTTGATAGAGTTGAGAAATTGAAAATGGCAAATTCAGGTTTACAAATTGATATGGAACAAGCATTAGATATACTCTCAATATTCTTAAGTCGAATGAGATCATTTCATACAAACTATAACTTTTATTAACCGATTCCGAGCCAGACGACGAAGAAGAGTCACTCCATATACCTGCCATTCCTAATCTAATTTTATGGTTACGTTATACGGACCGCAACACTATAGGGGTCTCTATGGGCGGATATGATGCCGACTACATTTATGAATTGCAACCAGGTGTTAAAGAGCCAGTACGTTTTACCATTATAAAGGACGAAATTCATTCGTATCTTGATGTGTAGGTTTCCGAAGATTTACACTTCATTTATAAATCGAATATTACGACTTAAACATTGCTTGCAGAGGAGAGATTCTGATATTGGGTTTAATCAATGGCAAACTTCGCATTAATCATATCAATCCAACCGATTTTACCGATATGCGAAATTGTTTTTGTTTTAACATGCATGATCTCTTAAACGGCACTATCCCGTCGATACTAAGTAGTTGTGACGGTAAAAACTTGATTTCGGTCGGTTATGATGGCAATACTTTCATTTATTCATGGTTTGGACCGGAAATACGTCAAATTGTGCGAAGAAGTAACGCTTCTACAATCCCGTTGATAATTCCATCTGTCACAGACATTGCCGATCCAAATTATCCATCGCTAGAACAGGATTAAAATCTATGCTGAGCAGAAACAACAAGAGGAAGCGGCCGCAGCGCATGAACGTAAAATTTTAGCTGAAATTGCTAGACTCCAAGAAAAACTCAACCGGCTGATGATGGAGAATAAGAGCATTAAAGAGGATTTACGAATTGAGCACAAATACATGCTACTGGATGATCGAATTAAAAACAAACACAGGATGATCTACAATTCTAAAAAACTAAATGCACGCTACCGATGACGAAGAGAGAAAATACCACGAGATGTGAAAAATCCAGATTCGTAAGACAAATATGAATAATACGCAAATGCACGAGCATTTTTTCCATTGCTCTAATTTTCAAATGTAAAACATGAACCTTCCCAGTCCTCCCAACATTTCCTAAGAAATACATCACTCGCTGCTTGCAATTATAAATTGAAGCGAATTGGGCTGTGAATTCAAAATCCTTACTCTCCTAAAATAGAAATACAATTATTTTTGCCAGGCGTTGTTTCGAACAAGCCGGATTGTTATTCTTTTTTGATATAAACATTCGGCGCTAGAGGTAAGGAAAGCTCGGTTTTTTTTAACCTTCATTTTTTTGAAATTAAAGTTTAGTTGTGCTTTGCAATGCAAAAAAAAAAAAACAACAAGAAAACTTCAAACAGTGAGAAATTTGGATAAATTCAAAAGAGTTGCGAAATTTACATTCCTTTCGCTCTTATTTAGTATTATTGGTGTATATAAACGTTTATCTAAAACTTGTATGAATTTCTATGTGTCGTCCTTACACGTTCACAATTTATTTGGAAATTAGAGCAACAACTGACACACATCTCTACTTAATACATTGAGCTCCTAGTCTGCCTGCATGTATGTGAGTATATGTTTTGAATTACTTAACAGCGAGGACAAGTTTGAGGCGCCAGAAGAGAAAGGTGAAGAAGTGCTTGAACTGCCTGAGGAAACTTTTTTCTTCGATCGTGATCCGAATACAATAGTGCCACGCTTCAGCTGAAAAATGAAGCGCCTTTTACTTAGATATCGTTCACGCCAATTGTATGATGTACAACGTCTGCATAATTGCAAAAAAATGGAAAAAAGAAAACCGGATCCCAATAAAAATCATCCAGACGATGATTGCAAGATTGAAGAGGCACAAAGAACCCTGAGTGATTACAAATTGAAAACAGCCGCACAATAGGAACCGCAATCGTTTGAAACTTTGGCCTATAAATATCATGACATTTTAAAGCTTTACGCAATCATTTCCAATTTTAATAAAAGAGTCTTCGAACTGCGGGATATTAAAGAGTCCATAAATGACTTCATTGAAGAAAAACGTTGGCGATTAAAGACCCTTCATGAAAACATAGCGGAGGCAGAGCGAAAACATTTAATGGAAATAAATCCAATAAATATGGACGAAGAATATCCAGAGATCAATTTAATAGAGAAATATTTCCTTGGCTGTGGTATAGAAATCAACGATATATTATACCTTGAGAAGAAAGTTGAAGATCTACTTCTGAGGCGAGAAAAAAGCAAAATTAGAAAATTTAAAAATGAAGAATATGAAATTCTTGGATTGGATCAGATGTCTATCTACGGGCTGGAAGACATTAAGTCTTTTCCGAAGCATTCTCATCTTGTCCACCAGATCTGGCATTTTATTTGAGCAATAAAGGAGAGCGTTCGCCCTGGTTAATAGAAAAACGCTATCGCTGATAAGTTTATTAAACGAACAAGACGACATTCTTAGTGTTGTAAATCAAAGCGTTCAAAGATGTGATAGTCTCTTCACGGAATTAAACGATGATCGACTCCAAGTAAAATACGAGACTGATTTCATGACTAGTTATCTAACAGCTATGAATTAATAGCTATATATAATGAGAGACAGTAAACAGATAGAAAATCAATTATTAAGTGATATCGAATACGCTCTGACAACACGTAACCAGGCTCAGACCTCCATTAACGCATTGACACGGCAAATTGAGGAATTGCGCAAAAGCTGCGATCGCATTAATGACCAAATCGCTGTAATTCAAACAAAATTTATGACTAGTACTAAGGATCATAAGTTTCTCGATTTTTGCGTCGTATTTTTCGCAAAAATGGCGTCCACCTAAGCCACCGCAAAATGAAGATGGTGACTATATAGAGTTTAAGCGTAAATTGCTCTGGAAGCATTATATACCCTCGCTTTTCTATGTTCTATATGCTTCTTTAGAATCGTCCGAGTCGAGCTCGGTGGATGAATCCTCCAGCGAAGAGGAAGAAGACACCAAAAGTATTGACTCCACCGATATGACGGCCATACGTTTGGATGAAAGCCATTGTCCACCCGGAGTGGAAAGGTCCATGTATGAGTTACCGTTTAAGTTACGCGCAGATAGACACGAATTGGAAAAAAATTTAAATGATGCCCTCAAGCAGATAGCTTCCAAACGTGACGAAGTTAAGGAAGCGCAAAAGAACGTAAAATATCATACGGATGTTTATAATAAAGAGGAGGAAACGTCGCTGGCGTTCAGGATAAGTTTTTTCGCAACATTAATTCGCATAGAAAAAAATATAAGTGCGAATGCAAACATGCAAAGTGAAGAGACAGTAGCGTACAATAGTACTGTGTATGGTAGCTGATGACTTCGCTACGGACCGATGCCAGAATATTGTGCAAAAGTTATTCGTGCACAGATTTGGAAAATCAGCTGGCCCAGACTATGTCCGGCGTTCCGCCTATAAAGTGACTAGTTATTTAGGCCAAGCGGCCTACTCGTTTGAAGGCGAGCTTACTGATAAAATTATGGAATGCATTGCGGAAAATATTCGAACACTTATCCCTAACAAATATATTGTACTTGTAACTCACGAAAACTTGAAAAAAATGTTCACAGAAATCTTGAGCGTTTTCAATTATGAACGATCCGAATTTAACATTGAAGATGTATTCTGCACTGTCTATGAGAATGCGAAGGAAACATTACAAACAGCCACTGGAGTTCTAAACACGGCTCAATACCTCTTAGTCCACATGGTGAAAGAACTTATCGAAATTCTTCCTATTGAAGAATTGCTAGCAGAAACCATCGTTAATGCCATTGTAGACAATTTAGAACAGCAACCATACTTCGACGGGCGTTGCATAAACCTAGAAGGCTTGGTCAGCAAAGTGATACAATTTGCTCAAAAAAAATCTCTTGGACTCTGTAACGTCAATACCAATACGCGTTTTGGCACAAAATGTGCAAACCAAAAAAGGAAAATCCCTTTGACGAATTTTAATGAAACCCGCATAAAAACGAGTAAATTATTATTAATTCTCTATTTAACAGTGGAAACACCTTCAAATTATTGGAAATATCGTGGTGTACTGCATACTAAACCCAAGTGTTGGAAATAAGCTGCATATAGCTGATGTTTTGCGACGTTTCTACACCCTCTTTGATAGACGAGCACCATTTATCGGTGTTTACGCTTGGCTAAAATGGATAGAATTAATGTTGGATCTTGATGCTGTTTCTCAAATTTTGGTAGTAAATGCTGATCATTTACAAGATCGCGTTATACAATAATGTAAGCCGATCCCTTAGCAAAAAATCTTATTCAATTAAATGGTGCGGCATGGAAAGAATTACATGATAAAACTAAGCGTTTATGGTTAAAAGATTTAAGTTGTGGCATTAGTATTTTGGAAGTTATACTCAATCGTATTAAAAGTTATTTGAAAAAACTTATAAAACTGTTAATGTTTGATTGCTTTTCATAGATATTTACATGGACGTTACTGATCGGTTTAATGAGATACATTAAACTGACCATAACAACTGTAATGCATTCTCAAGGCGGTAAATCATTAGTTTGGATTGGCTGTGTCGTACAAGTGGGATCGTCGGTCCCCTATTCATATTTATTCTCATAAATTTCATGGGGAGTTTTAAAGCCGCTTAC
>NW_023998565.1:2552832-2630934 GCF_014805625.2 Glossina fuscipes
ACTGACTCACTGGTGACAGACGCACAGCAGGAAACCGACCGGACCTTTTCGTTCTTTTAGTTTGTTTTTTTTTCTATTTTTTTTTTCTTTCTTTGTCTAAAGAAAAAATTTAAATCCTCAGCGGCGAGGAAAGAAAAAGAGTTTCATGACAACTTTCATATATCTACAGTAGAATCACACAACACACATTTCGGTAGTTCATGATTTTGTTACGATTACGTAGGACATTCGTGTCATTGTTTACAAATCAATGGGTGGTATTGCGAATTCGGAGAGAAAACAGATGCAATTGTTTACAAATCAATGGGTGGTATAGCAATTTCGAATGAAAAACAGATGCAATTGTTTACAAATCAATGGGTGGTATAGAGAATTCGAATGAAAAAGAGATGCAATTGTTTACAAATCAATGGATAGTATAGCGAATTCGGTTAAAAAACAGATTCATTTGTTTACAAATCAATGGGTAGTATAGCGAATTCGAATGAAAAACAGATGAAATTGCCGGTATGTGAAATGTAATTGTTTTTGTGTGTAAAATTGTGCTGATTGAGTTGTTGAAAGTCAAACAGTGTTGCAAACTTTTATGTGCATTGTCAGCAGTTTCCAGTCCTTAATCGATTCCCGCCCGTGATGCAACTCCGGATAGTCCCGAAGAAGTCGGCTGCGGACTTCGTGAAACTTCTTATCGTTGGTAGGCATGTTCGTAAAATTAGTAATAAAACTTCTAAACCTAAATAAATTACATACAATGTCGTTAATGAGGAGGTATAAGCTATGTCTCACAAAAAATTAAAATAAAAAAAATAAAAATAAAACAACGATCAATCTTTTGTAATTGCAATTTATTTAAACAATAGTTTTACATTTTCTACAATTTTTGAAATTGTTATTTTAAAATATTTTAGATTACAAATACACACTAAATCTTATGGACGAAAGGTTGTCTGCTCCGCCTTTTATTTTCTTTTGTTTAATTTTTTTATTTTATTTTTTTGGTTTTTTTTTTACACTTTAAACGGAACACTTTGCTGTATCATCAACTTTCAAAAGTTCCTTTAAAGTAACGATTTTTAGAAGGGCGGGTGCCAGCTCAAATTTTTGAAAGAAATGACCAAGGCAAAACCCTGCCTTCAGCAAGTGAATCGAACTGTCTTCACCAGAAAGCTTTAATTTCACGCTACTATGTATGGCGCGTTTACAGAAAATAATACTGCAAAAAATTGCTTAATGTACATCTTATAAAAAATCTACTCGTATCGTAAAAAAAGAACAAGAAGCATACGTTTCTTGTATGTTTTACGAAAGTGAAGCTTACTTAAAAACGACAATTCCGCATGAAATATATAGTACTCTTCTCCACTTCTTTGACCGAACTATTATTTATTACAGATTATTCTTTTTGGCCTTAGCGCTGTAAACTGTACTGCAACAACAAAATTTTTGATAAAAATATAATAGATCTTAACTAGCTACGTTTACATTATTTGGATATATATAAAAGCGAAATCTAAGCATAAATAATTATTGAACGGGTAGATGACGATAATTTGATAATGCCACACCTATGTATGTTTTTTCTTTGTTCTTATAAATACTTATATAATAAATAAAAAAAGAATGTTGTTTATGTAGGGTTCTTATAAATACTTATATATAATTAGAAAAAAATTTTGTTTGTGTAAGGTTACACATAGTTTTTATTTTTTTTATTTTTTTTATTGCATATGTAGCTTCTATATACAGTTTTAACCTATTTTTGTGTACTATATGATTTTTGTTTTTATTGTCTTTAATTTTAATGTTGTTGTTATCCTTAATTTCTACGACCTCATATGGTCCTAAATACTTATTTTGTAACTTAAGCCCTACTTCATTTCTTAGCAATACTAAATTACCTACTTCTATTTGGAAATTGTTAGTTTTCCTGTCGTAATTGGTTTTTTGTTTTTCTTTTTCCTTATCTAATAGTATCCTAGCGCGCGCGTATGCTATATCTAATCTATATTTGGTCTCTTTAGCGTAATCGCCTATATTGTATAGCGGCTCAATGTTTTTGTTGTGATTTGCTAGTTGTGTTAGTGGCCTTGCAAACGCTATATTCATAGGGACAGTATTTATGTGAAATATTTTATCCAAATATCCCAATCATTCAATTCAGGCGATAGGTATGAACGGATGTGTTCATTTAATGTTCGGTGGTTGCGTTCCACCGCGCCAAGTGTCTGATGGTGATGAGCTGTTGATGTTACTTTGTCGATTTTAAGATACATAGATCGTTCATTAGTGCATTTTTGTATTCGGTTCCTTGATCCGTTACGAGTGTTTTCATGGGTGCGTAGTTTAGTATGAAATTTTCGAAGATTGCCTTTGCTACGGTTTTAGCACTTTTATCTGTGACCGGAATTGTTACTAAATATTTGGTAAGGTCGCAGATTAGTGTTATCGCGTATTCGTTGCCTTTTTCCGTAATGGGCCGATGGTGCCAATTACAACAGTGTCAAAAGCAGTTGGTGTGAGGGTCATAGGAGTTTTGGTATGTGTTGTGATTTTAGCTTTTTGACATAGTGAACATCCTTTGACATGCTTAGCTATTGTTCTTGTCATTTGCGGCCAATAATAGTACCTTCGTATTTTCGCCAAGGTACGTGTAATTCCTGTGTGACGGCCTTCTGTTGGGTCATTGTGATATTTTTCTAAAATATTTTTGATTTCGGACTTATTATTTTTTTCTATGGTTGTCACCTTTTGGAGCACCGCTGCTGTTATATATTTTAATATCTTATAGCCCATTGTTTTGAATTTATTTTGCGATACGGATTCGAAAATCTTCTCGCTTGAATTTTGACATTCTTAATATACCGGCCTCTGTTTCAAGCCTTTGGAAAAACTGGCCTGAGTCGAGTTTTCCATTGGTATATACGTCATTTATTTCGAATTTGGCAATTATTTTTCTCCCTTGTTTCATAGAACATTTGTCGGAGTCAAAGTTTAATTGTACAAATTTCTTTGGGTCATTAATGTTTATGATTTCATAGACTTTGGGCTCTTTATTCTTATGTTCATTTGCTTGTCGCTTTTCTGCGAAGTTATCTTTCTGCCGTGTTGCCGATATTGTCATTAATTTATATATTTTGTTGTTTATTCCCTTGAGGTCGTTAATTGTTATGCGGGATAGCACGTCCGCTATGTGATTGTCTTTCCCATGTTTCGTATTATTCCTTTTTAGTTGTTTTTTATGTAGCACAAGGAAGTTAATCTTTTGTGGGACAAGGGAGTTGATGATTTTCAGATCTAAATGAATAGATCCGAGCGGTTTAGTAGTTACTGGAAATATTTGTCCCCTGTGCTTTTGTGCGCTGACGGGAGTCGCTCGTAGTTTACATTCAATATTGTCCAATATTTCTTCAAGACATTCTACAAAGATTTGTACCTGTCGGGTTATTATGTCTTCGCTTGTGGGCCTATCGATATTAAGACATTTATACGACTTGTCGAAACGCTCCTTAATGCTTTTGCATAGCTGTACTATAGTTGGCCAGTCCATGCATAGTTTGAAATATTGACCTGTGGGTGCTGTGGCTGCTTGAATTGTCGCCTGTGCCTCTTTTCTGAAATTTCTTCTTGGCAATCTACTGTCTCAACATCGTCCCCTGTTGGTCGGCTCGTTCACAATATATCGCCGTGAAGGATGATTGCCCGTTACCGGGTTCTGGGTTATCGGTTTCTTGCGGGGGAGGGGTCATATAGCTAGTGAACGTTTATTTGGAAAGATTGTATTAGACGTTCAGTGTTTGGTTGGTCTGCTTTTTATATTTCTTTTTTAGCTGTTTTTTGTGTAACAGGTGTAGAGGGTCATTAAAAAGTGATTTACGCTTAAAATTATTGACGCTTAAAATATCGGAGAAATTCTAGTTGAGATGCCTGGAATTTTGCTTGCTTAGCCCCCACAGTAATGGATAATTTGAAAAATAAATAGAGAAGAAAAAATTTCCTTCCGTTCTTTTCCTCAATCTGCTAAATGTTTTCTCCTTTTTTTTATTATGTTGTAATATTTATATTAATGACGTTTCTATATGTAAAATATAATCCTATTCTGGCTCTAAAATTTCTCTTAAATTAGACCCCTTTACATATATTTTTTTTAAAGCACTAATTATCCTTTTGCGGATGATTAAGTTTAATGTATGCTTAAGATAATTTAAATAAGAATTACATTAATATATGATATTGTTACGAAAATCCCAAATCCAGTTAATTTCAACTAAGTAATTTTCCCTAATAATAAATTCCCTAAAGAAGGAAATACCAAAGAAGCATTCGAAGGCGCCTCATGCAGCTGTTGAAAACGATTAGCGGAAAAGCAAACAGGCAAAAGTTAAGAACACATTCGCAGGGAGATTTAGTCGGGCAAGAACGTCTGAGCTGAGAGTACAGCCAAAATAAATTGTAAATAAATTATCCTACTGTTAAGGAATATAATTGTAAATCAAAGAACTTTGAAGTGTATTTCTCTTGATCAAAATATCCACAATCCAGTGATACGGACTGTATCCTAAGTGGAAGCGAATTTCATAATAAAATCTTTTAATTACTTATATTGTATCTGATTAGGCGGGGTATTCTCGATCTCTCATGGCTACGTTCGGAAGCTTTGGCTATTCTTGATTCCTTCTTCGATACTTAATTGATCACTGCATCTTTAGCACTTGCGTCTCTACTTTATTTCAGGATTTTTTTTTTATGGTCAACGGAAATTTTTCACAATATATATATTTTCTTTTTATTCAGTTCATTGTTGTCTTTTATGATATTAACTGGACTAAACCTATATGGATGGTTTATAAATAAATTCGTTAAGTTCTGCTAGTTTATTGGAGGACACAAACATATTCCTTTTTTGTTAAATGTTTGTTTCGCCTTTACTTTCCTTTAAGTTCATATGCGCGAGTTCATGGAGCAGCTTTTGTTAATTTTATATATGTGTTTTTTTTCCTTCTTTTTTTTTAAATTTCTTTTCCTTTTACAAGGCATCCGCAAATATGTAAATAATTATTTATTTATTTTATTTATTTATTTTAATTCTACTTATACGTGAAACTCGACTAAACAAATAACAGTCCAGTTCAATTGGCACTTAAAGCAAAATTTATATTAAATTAATAATAAAACTTAGTATAAGTACAATAAAACAAATAAGACGGAAAAAAAAGAAAAAAGCATGTACACGACCAGCATAGAGCCACACTTACAACCGATACAGAACCAAATTGCAAATGGACCACTAAGCCATCGCAAACATGCATAAGCTTGGCAACCGACAATATTTAACATCAATTAATTTTCGAATCAATGACATTTTAAGAGCTACGTTAAGTACGACATAGGTAAATCTCGCGTATTAAGCAATGTTGCTTTAATGGACTTTAAAGAGTCCGATAATGAGAATAAGTGATAGGCGTCATTTAGGTTCTTGCAAACTACTCTGAGCGGATTAAACAGCTCATAATTATATTTACACTGACTAAGCTTAATCAAGATAAA
The DNA here is from genome assembly GCF_014805625.2 of Glossina fuscipes. Classification (NCBI taxonomy): domain Eukaryota; kingdom Metazoa; phylum Arthropoda; class Insecta; order Diptera; family Glossinidae; genus Glossina; species Glossina fuscipes. Next base: position 2,558,377 of record NW_023998565.1, read on the forward strand.
GTGCCTAGAGAAGCGGTTAGGGACATTGAAGCTTATTTCACCAAGTAATGCAGGCGAGTCAATAGCACCATTTTATTACTTTGGTTAAGAAGGAATAGCCAAGAACAAAGTTATGTTTCTCGAGAGACGGTAAGGACAACAGAAGCAACCTATTTGCATAGGGGGGAAGAGAGGCAATTGGCTCCCAATCCGAATTCCCAAGGGCAAACAGCAAGAATTGCTTTTGAACAGATTCATTTGAACCTACATAGCACCTATATGAAGGAGATCACACGACAGAGGCATACTCGAGTATAGGTCTAACCAAGCACATGTACAGCCTTTCCTTAATGTGAGGATCACCAAGCTCTAGCCAGGGATCGACAATAAAAGGCTACAGGTGCAATAATTTTCTACATATAAACTGTGAGGACCCAAAGTCGTCCCTCGTTTTGGCCTCCCGGGTTCTTCGTCTCTGGCTGGGGAGAGAGGAGTGCTAAGGAGTAAGATAGAATAAGAATAGGATAGGCATAGCGTAAGAATAGGATAGGCCTAGCATAAGAGTAGGATAGACATAGAGAATAAGAATAGATTAGGAATAGGATAGGAGTAGATTTAGATAGAATAGGAATAGATTAAGCGTAGGCTAAGGATAGCTTAAGAGTAGGATATAAAAATTAGTTAAGCGAGTCGAGCTTTATTCTTTCAAAACGGGAATGAAGTGAACCAAAAAAAAAGAAAAGGAAAAACACAAAAAAAAATACATGAAAGAATAGTCGATACCATCACTAAACAAATACAAACTTTTTATGTTTGAAACATACAAAAGGAAAAAGGTTGAGAAGAAAAAAGAAAGTATGGAACATTAAAAAAAAATATATTTTTTTATATGAAATAAATAAATAAACAGACAGAAAATATTTCGAAAAAAAGGGTCTTAAGCTAATGAAATTTTCATAAAAACCAGCGTATAATGCAAATAATAAATTAACATTGATTTTCAAACATCAGAAAAGTAAAGTCTCTAAGTGCTAGTGACTATACATTAAACAACAAAAAACGCACAACAAGCAATTCATGTAAATAAGGGATGAAATGCACTTTGCATAAAGTGCATGTAAAGGCACCCACACACACGCACAACATCGGTAAAAGCAAGCATAGAAGTTGAAAGACACCTAAAAACGAACACGCAACAACAACGCCGGGCATTTAGAAGCCCATAACAAACCATATAAAATCAACTACCGCAATGTCATCGCCGCGAAACCGTTGCCGGCGAAAAAAAAAGGAAAGAGAAAATAAAAAGGAGACCACGACAGAGAAATCCGCGGCGAATTGGGCGATTGGTAAACGAGCATGATTACATGGACGATCATTCGCGAACAAGTGTTTAAACAGTGCGTGTCGGCTGCAAGCTAGCAGAATAAAAGAATACAAAAGAAAAAAGGAAATAAACTATCAAAGTGTTAAGGTCAAGTGGATGTCAAGAAAATAAAGGAAAGCAAAATCATATATCAAAATATCTTAAATAAATTTCAACGTAATATTGCAACATCCGAAACAATTTGCAAATGCGCATATGTAATAAAAGCATGTGTGTAATTAAATAAAAAAAAAAGAGGAAATATTAAAAGGTACAGGACAAAACTAAAATGTTAACCAAATTGCACTCAAGAACGAAAAGGAAAAAAAAAAGAAAAAATTAATCAAGAAAGTGACCATGCATACATTGAACGATTCAAATAAAAGGAGAGAAAAGAGGAGAAAATGAGAATAACTCGTGGGAGTAGACTACCAAAGCGTTACGGTCAGGTGAAGGTCGAAAAAAAAAGAAAGGAGAATTATACACCAAATTATCTTGAATAAAGTTTAACAAAATATTGCGGAAACTAGTGAAAATAAACTTAAACCGTCATAATATTTGGCAGATAATGCCCATATAAAACTGGAAGGAACCGAAACTGATTAAAGAAAAAAAAAAAAGAAATATTGATGTGGTTGTAAAGGCATCAAAAGGAAAAGTACGAACGAAAGTGTGACGCAAGACCTAAATGATTGATAGGGATTGTGTGTATGCTGGTACGTGCGTTCAAACAGTTTGCGAATACACATATACAACAAAAGCATTTGTATAAAATTTAATACAAAAAAAAGAGGAGGAAACTACATATGAAGTTTATATGCAAAAAAAAAAACGTAGAACAAAACCAGATTGTTAACAAACTGCACACAGGAGCGAAAGGGTAATAAAATGGAAGAAAAATGAATTAAGTGACACCTACCCCATGTTAACAGGTGTACACCAGTTCACCCACACAGGACGATTGCGGCCAATCCTATACCAACGACAACAACAACCACCACAGCAGCAGCAATAACAATAACATACCAACAGCTAAACCCTTTAGAAGGGAAAACCGACTCAGATCTCGCCGGGGAAAGAAACCCAGCGGAGGAAGCAGAAATTCTTTTCGTTTTAACAAACAATAAGTAAACAAACACTAATTGTTCTCTCATATTAGGTGCCTAAGTCAACAGCAGCAACACCCTCATCAGCTCCATCATCACTCGGTCCACCAACAACAGCCGCAACAGCAACGGCAAGTCCAATTGCAGGCAGGTCCGGTGCCAACTGCCAACCAACCTTCAATGCATTACCAACCCCACTAACAGCGACAATGGCAGCAGTAACACCACCATCGTCAACGCGTTCCCACTCCAACCACAGCAATAACTCCAAGAACTTCATCACGCATCAAAATAGCAGCATATACAACAACAACAACCATAGTCTCACCCAACACCAGGAACAACCAGCGCAACTACAGCAACAATTACAGCAACAGCAGGAATACAATTAGAATTACAACAACAGCAGCAACAACCAAAAAAAAAAACTTTCCATTACAACAGGGTATGAGTCCAGGTGAGCAAGCAACTTATATACTACTAGGTTCGAACGGAATATGTATCAGTAACCAAATTTCTAAACAGACGATTCAATTGGAAAAAAACAACTGAATATTAACGATCGAAAAACACAATTCTGAGTTATTGTGAAGGTCGACATTCCAAAAGTCAAGCCAAATAAAATGATCACGCTAAGTTATAAAATACACGAAATAATAGTAATACTGTGAGAAACCAATGTGGTTCAATGATAAATAGTAGGCTATACGAGAAATAGCTGCAATTAATAATAAAGTTCTGACTCAAAGAAAAGGAAAAAAGTGTACAGCCATACAGTTAAGAAATTTTTTTTTTAAAATAGAAAATCAAAAGAAACAAATTACAAGGATAGCGAGTACCCCTTCCCCTTTAATGGAAAATTTAAATAAAAAAAAAAACATACCCAAAGGGATAACCTTCTGCAAACTTTAAATTATAACGTCTCATAAGCTTTTAGAAAGATTTTTTGCATTTACATGTACTAAGAAATGTAACGTGCGAATGACCTTCATTTCTTAGTTGCAAGGCCGAAGGTTTCACGCATCCCTGTACTAAGGGGATAACCGAACTTACATCTCGTAAATAAATTTCGATCATGTTTAAAAATCTGTAGGCCGTTTTTAGAAGTCCTTCGGTTATAAAATAAAATTACAGCAAGTTCTGTAACCATTTACATAATATCGAAAACCAAACGTTTAAACTCGAAATACGGGCGAGGAAGCGGTAACCACCTCTTTGGGTCATACACCACCGTTCAAGATTTGGTGGAAAACTTTTCGTCACAGTGCGACCCCAAAGATCGTATAAAACTTTCTGAAGAACAAACACAGAGTCGCATATGTGGTTGGTTAACACATTGATCGGAAATTACTGAAGTTTGAAAATAGATTTAGTTTTTCAAACAAGTGATGCAACTCCGTACTCGTAATTGAAAGATTTCGATACGAAATTTATGGTAGAGGTTTGCTTTGTCAATAAAGCAAATCATCCCCAAAAGGGAAAAAACAAAACGATAAATAAATAGATACCATAAGTGAAGTTGTAAAGACGGTTTGAGGAACTAAATATTTCAATAAATACACCTCCACAGTTAAAAGAAATATAAAGGCGACTTTTTGCGTTGTACGAATAAGCGTTACAAAATAAGGTAACAGGGAGAATAACCAGTAGAAGAAAACCACAGGAACGAATATGTTGGTCGTCACTAACTTACGATCCATATGCAATCTATCATTTGGAAATTTTGAAATTATACAAATAAAAATTACACAAATACTTAAGCTATTAACCCCCATAGAAAATTGTACGGGCCAAACAATAATACAAGAACAAAAAAAACAAGCAAATAATCCACAAATAACAAAAACAATAATTTCAAACAAAATTCGTGAGAGAAATAATATAAATAAGGAGAAAAGGAGAAAACACCCAAAAGAAAAGGAAAGAGAATATCAAAGCGCCCAGGGCAGTTCCATTCTTGTTTAATTATTTGAATTGATAACCCTAGTTAAGCTAGTATAAGCCATCCAATCGCCAGCATGACATCGCTGCTTCGCGTCGCCTGGGTGAATTCCCTACGCCGAGATGAACTCCAAGCTTGCCTAGGGGAATTCGATTTGGACATCACCGGTTCTGTCCAAGAAATGAGGAGGCGTTGGGCCCAATTCATCAATCAGAACCGTAAACCCGAGGTCGTCACGCGGCTGCTAGAGCTACAGACCGAACTGGAGGCCTTCACCAGGCAGCGATTTCTGTCACCAGCTCCCCACACCAGAACTGGGGCCGACGGAATGCCCATAGATAAGAAAGCAGCCCTGCACCCACCGACGAACACAGCAACCCAGCGACAATAAGGCGGCCGGATGATAAAGGGGCACCGACAACCCGCTCCCCCCCCTTCCCACCACAGCGACAACAGCCAATGTAAACAGAGAGGCCATTCAACTCACCGCCCCGATTGGCGGAGCGTACCGGGTTGTACCGGCAATGACCGATGCAAGGCCGATCATCGAGGTAATCAGACGATTGGGCTCAACTTTGCCGGCCACAGAGAGCAACTTGCCTTCATCGAGCGGGTCGACGAACTAGCCGTGGCATATAGCGTCAATAGGGACCGCTTGTCAAGCACCATGGTGGTAATGCTACGCCACCAAGCCTTGACATGGTATCGCAGCAACAACCAACACTGGACATCCTGGGAGAAGTTTCGAGCCGACTTTATGAGGTTCTTTTTACCGCCACGACGCCTCGACCGACTGAAGGACGACAATCATCGATGTACCCAACGACCGCGGGAGAAGTTCCAGGACTACGTTCTGGCCCTACACGACATGATGCGCCATACTCGGAATGCCCAACCCGAATACCTGTGGTATATACGGCGCCGTGACTTCGTTCATTTAGCGAAGCTGATGGGACTCGACAGCGACTTAGCGGCGATTCCGGCGGGTGGCGCCTCACGCGAAGCTCCTCGAGACCCTAATAGAGAACTCGAAACCGGCGCTCGGCGACGTGACCCAATGAACCACGGGGCCCGGGCACCGAACCCAAGGTCACACGAGGGGCGCTGGAATATGCTAACGGCGTGTCGACGGTGTGGTCAGAATGGCCACCAAAACTATGATTGCCCGAACCCACAGCTCTTATACTGCTTGACCTGAGGCGGACGGCACGTACGGAACATCTACTGCTGTTGACGGGTAAATTACGGAGAAGCCCACCGCTGACGGAAAATGGGCTCCGGAACCGACCAGCCTCGCGAACAGTAATATCGGCCAACGTAGCAAACCCTCCATGCCCACCGCACAGGATGCCATCAGGGGGCACACCGCGACACGAAGGCCGAATCCTATCCAATTAGCACAACGAGATCACCCTACATCGACCCACTACTACGATATCGAAAATCTACCGACACAACCATTTTCTCCCACGAGTAAGGTCAAGAGCAGCAACCAACTCCCCGACAAGGAAAACCCCGAAACTCCGCTAAGCAGGGTTACGAAGCAGGGCCTCCTTATACCTCGACACCCACGCCTGCCGAATAATACTGGCCGCCAAGGTGGGAACATATCCCTTGAGCCAACGAGCAGCCGTTCCAAGCGTAACCAACGATACCAAGCCCGGAGTTACGATCCATATCTCACAGAGGCGGAGCCCATAGCAAGTCATACGCCCAATCACGCACATCCGACGGGCAAACGAGCTGCAAGTGTCCAAAGGTTAACGAAGGCCTTCACGCACAGCTAGGGTTCAGGCCAAAGAAGGGTATATACTAGGTCCGATGGCACGGACCTGCGCTTCGAAGAGAGCCAGCTCAGTGCGACCGTCGTCGTCGCTGGCCGAAAAGTCACCGCAACGGTGGACATCGGTGCGACAACTAGCTTCATCGCAGAAACCCTGTAACGCGAGATCGAAAAAACGTGTAAGAGACGCCCGTACCGAAGAAACCAGGAGCGCCTTCACGTGTCCGGTCCAACTCGGAGACCGTACCACCCACCTCCATCTGGTCGTCATGCCCGGGGCAGAATAACCGTTGCTGCTAGGATAGATTTTCCTCAGGTCGTTTAAGACTAAGCTGCAATTCGCGAGCAAAACGGCTAGATGCCATACAAACGAGACTCCGAGCCGAGCACCCACACGGAAGCGTTCCGCTAAGACGATGCCGAACCAGACACGCTACGGGGCTAATGCATCGTCCGGAAGCCTGCAGACCGTTGTAGACGAGCATCACTCAACTGGGAGGCCACGATTGAACACCGAGGAAGAGCAGCGTTGCATCGAGCGCTTCCTGCAGCAAGAGCTGCCGAATTTCGTGCATTCGCAGGGGGTAACCACCATCGCCGAGCATAAAATCATCATAAAAGATGACCGACCGTGCAAACTACGGTACGCCTCCCGCATCCCAGCTATGCAAGCGGTGATAAACGCCGAGGTCAACAAACTGATCGCACATGGGGAAATAGAGCCCGCCAGGAGTCCGTACAACTCACCGATCTCCCTAGCACGTAAGAAGAACGTTATCTGGCGTATGTGCATTGACTTTCGCCAGCAAATCAGTACCCGACGCATACCCGTTACCGAAAAATCCAAGCCATTCTCGACCGATTACGCGAACTCCAATGTATCAGCAGCCTAGATCTATTGGCTATTGGCAAATCCCCCTCGACGCCATGAGCCGAGCGTATATGCCATTTACGGCACCCGGACGCGAGCTTTTCCAGTGGAAGGTCATGCCATTTGGCCTTCACTCAGCACCCGCGACGTTCCAGCGAGCCCTAGACAGCGTGATTGGCCCGGATATGGAGCCACACGCATTCGCCCATCTGGATGGTGTCAGAAAAACGCTTAGCCAATCTCCGAGAAGTGTTCCGCCGCCTTAGAGCCGCCAACCTACGAATCAACGTGGAGAAATGCGACTTTATTAAGAGGAAGATAAAAAACCTGGGTCACGTGATTACTGAGCAGGCTATCCAAACAGACCCCGAGACAACTGCCGCCATCAGTGAGATGCCGATACCCACGAGCACCCGCGACGTCAAAAGATTCCTTGGCTTGACTTCATGGAACCGCTGATTCGTACCGAAATTCGCAGCCCTTTCGAAGCCGCTCACCGAACTCCTGAAGAAGGGGAGGCACTGGCGATGGACATAAGAACAGCAAACGACGTTCGAAATCCTGAAAGCCAAGTTGACCCAGAGCCCCATCCTGGTCTGTCCGGAATTTACGAAGCCGTTCACCTTTCAGACGGACGCGACACCGGGCTAGGAGCTATTCTGACGCAACAAACCGACGGAGGAGAACGCGTGATCGCATATGCCAACCGACACTTGAATAGCGCCGAGAAAAACACAGAGAAGGAGTGCCGGTCGATAATCTTCGGCATCCGCAAGATGAGATCACTTATCCCTGAAGTGGCTGAATTCCGTGGACAACCCGATAGGCCTATTAGTCAGATGGGCCTTAGAACTGCAACAGCACGACTTTGAGATCCATTACCGGCGCGGAACGAGAAACGTCGTAGCGAATGCGCTTTCACGGCAACCACCCGAGGAACTCAACCGCGTGATGACACAGGGCGAGGCACCCGTAGCATGCCAGTGGGTGGCCACCAAACTACAGGAGATACAGGCAGAACCCCGGAATTTCCCCGATTTCATTATTACCGAAGGATTATATCGCCATTTTCCGCGGAGCAGGATGGACGAGGGAGAAGCAGCATGGAAATTATGCGTACTAACACCTGCGAGGAGCGACATTCTGCGGGAGAACCACGACGAACCCACAGCGGGGCACCTCGGTATACGCAAAACGACACGACGAGTCTGCAATCGATATTAGTGGCCGGGGACTGACCGAGACATCGCCCGGTATGTACGGGATTGCCGGAGCTGCCAAGAATACAAACCAGTCCAGCAGAAGGCGGCTGGAGAAATTTTGACGGCCCTGCCGATGGAGCCGTGGTCGGCAGTCTGTGCAGACTTCGTGGGGCCACTACCACATACGAAGGCGGGACACACGATGCTCCTGGTATTTGTGGACCAGTTTTTCAAATGAGTGGAATTAGTTCCACTCAAACGAGCCACCGCAGTCAAGCTGATAGATACCTTCCGGGAGCGCATCCTCAGTAAGTTTGATACATTGCGAGAAATTGTCACCGACAACGGGGTGCAATTCATCAGTAAACACTTCCGGAGCTACCTCCAACGAATCGGAGTTAAAAACCGGCTCATCGCACCATACACCCTCCGGGAAAACCCCACCGAGAGGGTCAATCGAGTCAACAGTCAAAAAGACGATCGCACAATTCTGCTAACATGAACATTCCGCATGGGACTAATGGCTGGCGGAAATCGCCCTAGCTTGAGCGATTTCAAATTCCACCGGCTACTCCCCGGCATACATTTTTAAAGGGCGCCAACCCAGACTGACACGTGCTTTCTACGACGAAGGACGCGTATGCGTACCGACCCAGCCCCAGTCATCGCGGCAACGAGCCCAGATCCTAAAAGAAGTCATCGACAACGTGCATCGCAATTTCGAGCTTTCGTCATCCGAATAACGGAGGTAATTCAACCCCCATCGCCGCCGTTGGCAAACCCGAATCAGATATTCGGCGTTCACCCGCCATCACCACCTTTCAAAAGCGGCCCACCATTTCCCCGCCAAGTTGGCACCTCGATTTCAAGGGCCCTACACAGTGGTGCGATTTGCATCCCCAAACACCATCTTAGTCGAGGACACCACTATACGGGTGCTGAAACGCGTCCACATGTAAGCGTCAAGCCCGTCACCGAAGCCGGGCTACCTGTCCTCAGCGAAGGCGCAGTCCCCGTACCTCCATAGACGACCAACCGAGCAGTACAACGACTACAAAAGCAGAATCATCGCAACAGCACCAATAATTACATCAATAACACCGATAACAACTATCATAACCGCAACTTTGTTAGCGGCAATCCCAGCCATTACCATATCAACAGCATTTGTGGCTATCGCCGTAACTACAAACGGCTACAGTTGCCACAGCCGCAACAAACCCAGCCTAAAAGTCCACACAAGTATAATTACAACACCCGCATCTACCAACAATATAATCAACAAGCAACAACTACGATAAATTCAACGTCACAACGATCACAGCTACCACAACAACAAAATCACCAACTACTACGAGCAAAACCTTATCATATCACCAACCTTACAATAACAATCACAGCCACAACGAAATACGCGCACGTCAGTCGCACCACAATCTCGTCAACAGTCTACCAGTAGGTCAACACCAAGAAACAACAAGTCACCCACAGCCAAGGGCCTGTCAACCCAGGCACGCCAATAGCGACCAACGTTGGCACGATCCGTACCTCCCTAGCGTCCGGCGATTCAATGCCGGAAAGCCAAAGGTACACCAGAGCTGACGTGACTAACGGCCAACGATAAAATTATATTTATATAAATAATCTTCAATTTGTGGCAGCCCACAATTTCAAAAAAAGGCTATAAATTTTACGCTGTCAACTTTTAGATAAAATCTATGACCCATTCTTTTCTATAAAACAAAATAAAACTTTGATTTATTCATTATATTTGACGGCGGTCCACTATTTCCCGTTCACTTATAGGAAATATTTACGCTGTTTTCAGTTTAAACAACCTGCAATAAAGGCAAAGTTAACTTTTCTTAAAAATTCCATGAGAACAACAAGGTAATCAAATGGCTAAAAGCTAACTTTCGTTAGCGATGACATAAAATTCCGCAGCAACTTCCTTGCTATCAGTCATGAAACTTTTCATAATGAAAAAGCAGAAAAAGAGACAACGTTTTGTTTATATTTCATTGTGGTTATCAAAATCCGTAAAATAATAGCTGGTTCTCTTCTCTAAATAAATAAATAAACAAACAAATCAACTATTAATGAAGTAATGAATAATACAGTGGGTCGAAAATACTCGACAAAAAGAATAAAGGGATTTTATAAAATTGATTACACGCTTATTATACTCATATATTTTATATAGCCTTACAAAATGGAAAATAGATCAATAAAAATAACTCCATAAGGAAAAAATTTATCAATTAAGAATACGACAATAGTGCGCAGTTAATGTAGTTTTTAGTGTATTTTTTAAAATTGATAAAGCTAAGACTTGTATTGTTTCTTAAAATAATAGATCTAGAATTTTTCGCATCCGCGCGTGTTTACCTCGATGCCGTAATGATGATACGGATGCTTCTAGCAAATTATACACATTAGTTACTCATGCTCCTATGCCCACATTCAAAAGTTTGCAAAATGAAAATCTAATGATGACTACAATTAAATCGAGAAGCTGTATTGAGGACAGAAAATTCTTTACATGCAAAATTGTTGACGATGTTTTGTCTTGTCGTGCTTTGGCTTGGATTTAATAAGAGGATTTGTTGGTCTTTGTTTATGTCATATAATATGACTTTCTTCGCAATTCCTTTTTATGTGTTTGTTGGTAAAACAAGAACGCAACGATTGGGGTCTGTGATAACGTGAAGAAAAAAGAGGAGAAAAGAGATGGCAGATGGTGGAAGCATGTGCTGTATTTTGAAAAAAGTTTCTGGAAAAATTAAAAATATTTACCATAATTAAAGAAATAATTTGTTAGAGATTTAAAAGCCATTATGCAAATTAAGAAAATATCAGTGTATCTATGCGATTACTATGATTTGAACATTTTGTTGAAAAGAAGAAAGAAAGTAACACACGTACAGGACGTTAATAACTATTTTTGGAATTTAATTTTGAGTCTTTGTCTAACCGTGTCGAAGCGAAGAACGAACCAATTCCTTTATTAATAACATTTACTAAAATTGAAACAATAGGACAATTGGAAAAGCGGAAATTTCATAATTAACGTTGTCTGCTTACATTTCTCTCACAAATTTAAAAAAGTCTCTTTAAAAATTCTCAGTTTCTAAAAATTCCTTTATTTTTTCTTTTAGAGATTTTTTTTTACATTCATACACTAATGTCACATTTCTCAAAAACATATATAAAAAAGATTCTTTCATTTCGTATATATGTATTTAACATCTCTAGCATTTTATATAAAACGCAAACTTTCTTCTAGCGTTTTGTTTTTTTTTTTTTATTCAGTATTTTGATCAGTACATAATTTTATACCTTATCATCTCCACTCACTCCACAAATATTTTTTTCCTTATTCTATGAGTGAATGTCGACTTATTATTCTATTTGGAATGCTTCCAATAGGAAGCATCCAGCAGAGTCCTTTTCGATTCCGCAACATTTCTCTATCACGAAGTACGATCTTCTTCCATCGAATGGTATAAAACAATGTGACGAGCCACACTGCCCAATACTTATATACAACACAAATCGATTGTATATTAACATTTAACAAATATACTACTTAGATTTCACAAATTCAAACTTTTTTTTTTTTTTTTGGTGAGATTAAATGAATTATTATTATTATTATTATTATTATTAATTTCGCCACAGAAATAAATTCTAAGACTAAACTCTTAAAAGCACTAGCATCTCAGGCTATCGGCTTTTATTAAAAACTCTACCGCACTTGAGATTCGAACCCACGACCATTGACGTGCTAGTCGAGATTCCTCCCCTTCGGCTACTCAGGCGGATGGATAAATGAATTAACCCAATATACCCATTTAAAACAAATTCTGCAAAAATTTTTAAAGCAAAAAATTTTCTTTTTTACATTTTAGTTTGTGTGGTTAACTCAAACTTGTTTGCTCAATAAGTTTCTGCTTTATTTTGGTTTTGTTTGTTAGTTACCTTGTTTTTCGTTCTTTGTTTTAGTTTTACTGTTTGTAAGTAAACAATTTTGTTTGGAATTTATTTTGTCTCCAATTTATAATTTTGAGAGAACGTTTCTCGCACCACTACATACATAGAACTACAAAATCGGAACTGGAAAATGAAACTTAATTAACATCGTACATAATCAATGCGCCGACTGTGAACATTACTAAACATTCTTAAAGATGTCAAAATTAAGCAGAGTTAAACATCGAAACCTTATTAAATGTTGTTAAACATTCTTAAACATTATTAAACATTCTTAAAGATATCAAAATTAAGCAGAGTTAAGCATCAAATTCTTATTAAACGTTATTATATTTTTATGTAGATTTCATGTTTTGTTTTATTCCAACTAAATGTAATGTTTGTCTGTTTGTTCCTTTATGGAGATCTTTTGATTACTGACCATAGTCAACAGGTGCTTGTTCCAATTCAATCCATTCAAAGTGTGTCATCTTTTGTTTATTTTCTTTTGTTTGAGTGATTCAAAATATGTCCATATTTTCCAGAATAAAATGGTATAGCGACCCGAATAAATCGAGCCTTGATAAAACGTGTTAGGAGTACGCTCCAGCCACGGTTCTGATTTAAAATTTCTGAAGTTTTTGGACCTCACTACGTGCACGTACTTCAAGAAAAACATCGTAAGATGGATAAAAAATTATCGATTGCTTCATGATGTGATATAGCAACAAAGCAAAGCTTACAGTTTGCTTAGTATAATGAAAATAATGATATAATAATAAGTCGTGATGTTAGCATAATGAACCTAAATGGTAGTAATGATTTTTATTACCCAGAATTGCTACAAAGCTAAAGACGGAGGGGAGCAGTTCTGAAAAAGAATCACTACCTGAAATTGAATCGATTGCATCAAATGTGAACTCTAGCCAAGGTGAAGGCGAATCAAATGAAAACTATTACGATGATTCTCATGAGTGGTCTCCACCGTGCATTGAAATTGGCGAGAGCGAGTCGTGTTCAACTGCGTATAAACCCCGAATATAAGCACACAAAAGTAATAAACGTATCAAGATCAGTTTACAAGATACTTTCTGCAACAATTATTCGTCAAGAAAGAAACACGTGGATACCGTATCATATCAGACTCTTTTAAAGTGGTTTTTGGCTTGCTCGTTAAAAAATTGGGTAGGTTAATGAGTTTATAGATTTTTTATAATAAGAGAAAGAAAAGATATATGTGTGGCTATACCTAAACTACTTCATCCGTCAGGAACCGAAGATAATACAGTATCTAATTAGGAAACATTCATTTCTTTGGCAGACGAGTAAAAAAGTTGACTATGCAAATTTTAAGTAACTAAATTAATTTCAATATTTAATACATTTTAGATATTGTAATTAGTTATTGAAAAGCGGAAAGTTTATTAATTAAACAGAACTGCTAAATATATCCATAAAATTGTTTAGATAGATGACTAAATTATTTTGTAATTATAAAATTTCAAGTATGTGTCACTTCAAATTCAAATATTGAAAAAGAATGCTTTGTTATAAGATTGTCAACGAAAATTAGAATAAACAAATTAATATATTCATCGTACAACATATATCGGCAATAGAATCCATCGACGACGAACACTCGAACGCTAGGTATAATAATATAACCATTTTAAATCAGCAAAAATAAAAAAAATAAAATATGTTAAATAGCATACCTATAACGTCGCCTAGTTTTTATCCAGATATTTTATTTTAATTATTGTCAGATTCCTTTTCCATTTAATGTGCTTTGGAGGTATTTATTTCGATAGATAGACTGGAAACGCCTCGTTGGTCTCTTTCGCGTTACAACCGATCGACTTCTATTCGTCCACGAAAATTTCTATCTCATTCGGATGATTCTTTTCCAACCAATTTTTCTTCATTTCTGCTTCTTTTCTCTAGAATCGGAACATTCCTCCAAATTCCTAGGTTGACATATTTTAGAAGTATTTGTTGCATTTCATGACAATCGTGTAGACTTGCGAAGAATAGCGATTTTATACAAAGCCCGTGCTCTAACAGGCAGAATGATTGCGATTTCTTTATTATTAATAGTTTTCTTTCAGCATTTTTCGACGTTTTCTTTAATCAATCAACGAGCATACTTCTCTTTCTAAAAAAAATTTTTTTGTGTTTTTTGCAAAATCAAAACAATGAATCCTCGATAAAAAAACAAAAATTTAGAAAGTTTTTTGAAATCTTCTCTACAATACTAAAGCAAAATCGATGTAAGAGAAATTGTTTTGAAATACCTACGCACAAATAAGATGACTACAGACATGTCTACAACGGCTGTTACTAATGTACTTTAGAAACAAATTTGTTATTTATTGATCCACTGGTAAATTAACTTAAGTAAAATTAATCTGATTTGAAGCATTAGCTATGATTTTATATCTTATTTCGTAATAAACATGGCGCACGAGAGATTTTTGATTTTAAATATTTGCCATTCATATTCAATATTTGTCACATATATTCATTTGTCTGACACAATGCGGCGCCATTTTCGTTTTCGCGGTGAAAACTCCCAAAAAGTGAATACAATCGGCAGCCGCGCTACCTTATGTTGAACAATAAGTGGACCTACGCGATCCCAAATCAGCCGAAAAACGAAAACATAAGATGAATGAATATTTCAACTAAAGATTTCCAGTATGAGAAATTCCAAATAAAGCGTTGAACACAGTGATTTACTGAACTCAGGGAACCATCTATTGTCGATTTTCTGACTCACCGAACAAGAAGAACACAACGATCGCATTGTGGACCAACTGTTAAAACATGACATGCTTACCTATAGTTGGGCGTATAGCTTGCAGTGAATGATTGCAGCAATGCTAATTTTTGTCAGATTTTTAATTTCGTTCATGCATTTGAATTTACAAACAAATCAGAGAGTGAGAGTGAAAGGTTTATGAAAGCAAAAAAAGATCATATGGTTAACTTTTCGCTATGGCTTTAACATCGTGACTTGCAATAAAAAGAAATTAACGTAGTGTGGCGTTATCCCTCCATCCTAATTTGCTATCTACCCTCACGCATTAATTTTGTATTATATTTTCAAACAACATTAGCGTAAGCATTTTTACTTTAATATAAGCATTTATTTACAGATATAGCTCAAGTTACATTTGATGTCAAAGCACTTTTTAATACTTTATTTTACTATATAAAAAAACGCGTAAATAATAAAGGAAACACTTGATAAAATTAGCATTTTACAATAACAAATTCTTTCACATTATTTCTTATTCATAAATCTACAACGCAGCCAAGCAGCGAAGTTCGGGAAACTTAACTTGCGTGTTGCGCAAATCATATTGAAAGATAGGAAATAAATTTTTACATTACAGTGGAGCACGTTGC
The DNA here is from genome assembly GCF_014805625.2 of Glossina fuscipes. Taxonomy (NCBI): domain Eukaryota; kingdom Metazoa; phylum Arthropoda; class Insecta; order Diptera; family Glossinidae; genus Glossina; species Glossina fuscipes. The sequence goes on from NW_023998565.1 coordinate 2,574,009, forward strand.
TACTCACTTTTATATGTGGAAAATAGTGTTTTCCTTTATTCATTGTATTTTGCATCAAAAAAACACTGTTCTAACAAATTAATCGCTTCGTTAATGTTTGTGCAGACAAAATCTAGGCACTAATTATGTGTGGTGTTAACAAGACTTCATTTTTCAGTTTCGAACTTTCCAGCTTTATACATGTACATAAAGTTCAAGAAGCGCTCTTTCAGATTGTCAACGCCGGCGTAAGCAAAATTGCTGACGCTTTGCGTTAGTACTGGTGGTTTTGAGTTGTATTCATAAGAGAAAGCAGTTGTAAATTGAGAATAAAATAATTGCGCACAAAATTGTTTACTTACAAACAATTGAACCAAAACGAAAAATCTAAATTGTGAAAGGTACGTAAATAAGTTCCATATTTTTGCTTGCTAGCTAGTGCTAGCATAAGATAGAGAATAAGAGATTAAATAGGATAAGGGTAGGATTAAGAGCAGGATAAGAGTAAGCTAAGATCGATTAATTAGGAAGTTGAACTTAGTAAGTGAGTCGGGAGAGTCGCGCATAGCTTCTGAGGGAGACGTCTCGCTCACTGTAAACACGGGTTGTCTTATAAAGTTGGAAGTAAAGTGCAAGAAATAAAGTGATGAACTCGGCAACTAACAAAATAAATTTCTTGTGACTAAATTCTTGGGCCATTGAGCTATCCAGCCCTAGAGAACGGGCTAGTTATGCCAGATCAACACCTAATAGCAAAAAAGTTTGGCAGCTCTGCGAGCGCACTTCTTATTCTTATTATTTAGTTGTAAACAGTTTGTAATTCCTTTTTTATTTCATTACTTTGTGCGGGTTTAAAGCCCAGCAGATTCTAAAAGTGTTCACATTTATTGTTACATATTGAAGTTTCTGTGTTGATATCGTTTTGGTTCAGCTCTTTGTGTTCTCGTCAAAAAGTGTCTTTCTGGCTTTTTGCGTGTTCTCGCTTCCATACCTTTGCAGCCTTGACAGTTTTTCTCTTTGTTTGCTGTGTCTTTGAATCGTGCTAATTTAAGACACCAATTTTGAATACGTGGCAAACTTTTTTGTCCTTTCTTTCTTCACAAAGTTTATTTTCTCTGTTGCTTTTCGACATGGCGTGTTATGTCGAGCCAAAGCAGGTCCTGATTCTGAGATTTTTATAACTTGTTGGCTTTGCGAGCGTTATTGTCAAGAGAAGTGTGCAGGTATTTCTGGTCGTGTTGCAAACGCAGTGCTAGATTTTTCGAAAAGATTACGTTGTTCATGTGCCGCCTGTAATAAGCGGGATATTGACTTTGATAACCTTTCCACGGAGACAAGGAACGGTTTTTCTGAATTAAGTAACAACCTGCTGCGAAATTCCCATCGGTTAGTTTGAAGAATGTTAGCTCTTTCAAATCGTCTTTTAAGGACTAAAACATCGAAATTTTGTTAAATAAACCATTGCCAGTTGGGTGCTTAACAATATAATATATGTAATATTTTATATATTTAACAATATAATATTTGTAATATTTTATATTCCACAAATTTTAAAACTAAATGTTTCTTCAGACTCAGTAGCTTTCATTTGACAAACTGTTAGAACTCCGCGCTCAAAACTAAGTTCTACCTTCCTAAATTCAGTGAGCGCAGAGTTTTCCGCTTTGGCCTTCAATGAAACTTGATTAAAAACTGATTTACATTCGTCAGGACTTTTTCAAAATTTTTTCCAGGTTTTCAGAAAAAATCGATTGGAACTCACTGGTGGTGGTGTTTAAATGCCATTAATGCCATGTTTAATGGTGGTGTTTAATGGTGGAGTTTCTGCTGCAGTCGATTTCAATTTCCTATTCCTATTACATTCTTCCAAATGCGAATATCTCTATTTATAAGAAACGTGCTGCTTCCATTTATTCCTTGTTCGGAAAGCCAAAAGCTGCTGATATAGTCATACAACCGTACTCCTAAATGTAACGGCAGACTGCTTGATCTTTGCTTTGCCAATTTCTCGGAGATAGCTGTAAATCGCTGCTCACTTTTTAGCTTATCTGAGGAACTGTATCATCCAACAATTTGTCCGTTGAACCATTCTAAGCTGAATGAATCTGAGCTTTGATAAATAAACATTACGATTTTAATAAAATCAATATCTTGCTGTTTAATTCTCATCTTTCACACATAATGTATTAAATCTAGCTGTATCTGCATCCGTTCCGACCAAGCAACCTTATCCTCTAGGCAAGCGGAGCTCGCCCTGGTTTAAGAGCAATATCAAACATTGCAAAAATAGGAAAACCAACTTTTCAAAAAATTTATGAAAAGTGATTATCAATATTTCGCCTATTCTGCTGCAAGGTATCGATATAATCATCTCAACCATCAATTTATTTCTGAAGCTGGTAAAATCCTCTCGCAGGTTTCTTTCAGTAGGTCCGAGTCCTCTGGTGATGTTCAAACCTCAACTCTGTTTGGCCAATACTTTCGACGAAATTTTTCAACTGCTAAGTCCAGCTCAACTGTAAACTGCTCGTATCCGATAATTAACTCAGTCTCGATTCCGAACTTGGTCATTTTATAAACGGTTCACGACGGTTCACATTGTTTAGGACTCCATCATGTATACTTAAATCATGTTCTGACGAGCTATGTGCTTTTATTTCAATGAGTTTTATTGAATCTTTGAAATCAGGTGTTTTCCCTTTGTGTTGGAAGAGTAGTTTCCTTTTTATATTTCCCAAATATGAAAATAGACATCACATTGAAACTATAGAGGCACCGCCACGTTGAATGTCTCACCAAAATTGTTTAAACAAATTGTTACTCAGCATCTAGTGTTTGCTACCAAATCTTGTAATTCTCAATTCCAGTATGGCTTTCTAAAAGGACCATTAACCCTTACAAGTGTCTTAGAGTTTACTTGCCTTATTTTCAAGGCTTTTTCTGGTGGCTCTCGCACGGACGCCCTATACACTGATTTCAGTAATGCCTTTGACTTAGTTAATCAAGACTTGTTCATCTTCAAACTCAAGGCCTCTGATTCCGCTGTATAATTATTAAAATGAATAAGCTTTTATCTCCATAAGAAATCATTCAAGGTTCTGCTTCATCACCTCGGATGAATTCCCCGTCACGCCTAGAAGCCCTTAGGACACCTTTTAATTAATCAATACATTAATGATCTCCCCTCTGTAATTAAATCCCGATATACGGTCACAGTATTAAACTATTTTCTTCTTTCTTCTTGGAAGTGCAATCGTATCATTTTCAAATTAACCTCAATAATATGCTTCCACGGTGCTGGTTAAATTTTATGAAATTAAATTTAAAAAAATGCAAAAACATTTCTTTCTCCACGATGAGTCATTCAATACTGGATATTTCATTGATTCACACAAGTTCTTAAACGTAGGCTCGTTCATCGGTATAGGGGTTCCATTCGACTAAAGATTACGTTTTAATTTGCACTCTCTAATTGACCTCTCTTTAAGTAAAGCTAGGTTCGGTGCTAGGTTTCATTAAGAAGTGGTCCAAAGAGCTTAAGGATCCTTACATTACACAGTTGGACCAGTACTTGAGTATGCCTCTATTATGTGGTCTCCTTCCTAAAGATGTTATGTAGATTCATTCCGTTTAAAAGCAATTTTTGCTGTTTGGCATTAAGATTTTCTGCTGAGATCCGCTTGTCTCTCTGCCTCCTTATAAAAATAGGTTGCTTAAGAAACGAAGATTGTTTTCTCCTCAATTAAGTTATACGGTACTATCGATTCGCCCACATTACTTGGTGAGATAAATTTTACTGTCCGTAATCACTTCTTTAAGTACTTTATCTTCACTAAGCTTAGTCAATTTAAATATAATTATGAACTGTTTAAACCCTTCAAAGTTGTTTGCAAAAACCTAAATGACGTCTACCACTCAATCTCAAAATAGGATTGTTTAAAGTCTATCAAAACAACTATGCTTAATACGTGCGAATTGCCTATGTTGTATTTAAACTAACTTTGCATGTTTGCAATTGCTTACAGGTTCACTTGTACCCCTCCTGGTCGTGGGTGTGCCTCTGTGCTAGTTGAGTATATGCCGTTTTTCTTTTTTTTTCTTATTTATTTACATATGAATTATTTTTTTTCCTTTAGTTCAGCTTATGTACTTTGCATTAGCTTTTAATATTAATTAGTGTGAGATCTACTTTTAAGAATCGAATTGAATTCGGCTTTTCATTTATTTTAGCTGAGTTTCACATGTAAGTAAATAAATAAATAAACAGCACAAGGTAAATAAAATGTTGAAATTAAATAATCAAGTGGGGCTGAGAAATACATAAATGATTTCATACATTTGTTAACAACTTAAATTAAAATATACGTATACATATTCTTACATGTAGATTTCTGCAAAAGCCTCACGCAACAAAAGAGGCTTTTGAATACGTTTTAAAGAAAATTTGGGCAAGCGATGACATAAGAAAATACGACATGCCTCCAGTAACCATTTTAGCACTTACTCTGGTGTTGCTGGGCCTGGAAGCTGTCAATAACTGACGGGTAGCCATTTGTACTTAAGCATTACACAGAGCACTATTCCTGCTGTTGCATCAGAAATGATATAAGAAATGGACAGAAAAAATATGCGCGGAACCGCATGATCCGATGGAGTAGCCAATACAGAAAAACAGTTCTATAGGAAATTGGGTATTTCTGGTACTAAGTAACTTTCTATTTTTGTGGTACGCTGCTCTACAATAAATGATGATTGAAATACTATTAATTGCTAATATTCATTGACATGATTGAATGCGTATTTATTTTCGAAGACCCACACAAAACGAATAATATGTCATGAATCAAAACGGTAAGCACAGCCGGAATCGTGAGTTAATCTACATACACATAAGTTTGTGCCTGTATACATATAAATATTATATTCGTGAGGTTTTGAACCAGGTAAAAATAATGGAAGTAAACTTATGAGTTTCTGGATCAACGCATCTTATTTTGGCGACTCTGTCGACGTTTCGCTAAAGTCCTACCAACTAAGGCGAATAAGAGAGTGCGCTTTTATTTATATAATGTATTATATTTATGTAATACAATACAAAAAGCATTTATCCAACGCCCTTCGAAATTAAGTTTGTACCGTTCAATTGTGATTTCTAGGATAGCATAGAGCTTGTTTACAAAATGAATTATTTACAAATTATTTATAAGAACTTGTATTTGTAATGCTTTGAATATCCCTCTAATTTTGTCCGTTCGACTCTCCTGGCTCGACTAACTTCCCTGTGACTACTTTCCGCAAATATTCTGCTTATATACACTTTTATAGGCAAATTACCACTCCATAAACTCATCGCGACATATTTAATCTGTATTCCCGACAAATTTCTGACAAATGTTCTTAAACTTTTCGCCAATTGACAGATGCGTGACGCAGGGGTAACATGCCATGAACGTGTATTTGGTTTTCCCTTTTCTTTACAATTTTATTTCTTAGAAGATTGACGTACAGCATGTGTGTACGTATGTGGTATTTAGATTATAATTCGAATTTTTTGCTTATTTTTCTACATATAATTGATTTTGTAAATTTTCTGGTGTAAGTGGTTATACCAGTATAGTATACATAGTTTTATTTGGTATTTCCATTTTTTATTTATAATATTATTATTATTAATTTCGCCAGAGAAATAAATTGTAAGACTAAACTCTTAAAGCGTTAGAATCTAAGGATATCGGCTTTTATTAAAAACTGCAATGGACTTGAGATTCGAACCCATGACCACTGAAGTTGCTGCTCGAGGCTCATTCCTACTCGGCCACTCAGGCGGATTCGCATATATAAAATCCTTGCACTTTGCTGCAAGGAAAATTGTCGGCGTCATCATTTACGCTGTTGCAATCTTTTCTTCATTGCATGCTTTAGTGAGGTTTTATTTCTATGGGAGCACTACAAATCATTTTTATCGATAAAAATCATTTCATAAAGCTTTGTTCCTCTCTTATCCGGATGAGTATAAAGAAGAATATTTGAAGAAAAATCTATATATGAATATAAATATTTATTTATAAACTATAAACATTGTCTAAGCATATACTGCTTTATGATTAAACAATAAACCACGAAAAGGCAAAATGTTAGAAAAATTGCACCAACTGGTACCTCATTACCTAATAAAACACTAATGATAATTCGTTCGGAAACTCGTGAACTCCATGAAAAGATGATATACTTATTTTATATAGTATGTATGAAGATGTGTTTGTTTCGAACTTTACTTCAGTATAATATTCAAAACATTGCATTAGAAAGTGTGTTCTCTAGCAGTGCATAATTTATAAAAAAGCCCACCGGGTGCCCATTTCTTTGTTTTCTGGTTTGAGGAAATTCATGCTCGTAAAAATTGATCTAGAAGGTGAAAAAATCGCATATTATATTTATTTTATTGTTGATAAACAGAGATCAACTTTGAAAACATAGACGATTCGCAATTATGACTACAGCAGACAAAAAGAATAAAAAATATTTGTAAAAAATATATTTTACAAACATTGCGGAGGCCATCACTTAATCAAAATGATGGGAGTTGTACATTTTTTTTACATCGGCGAAAGCTTCGCTTTGAAATGTTGTTGCCAAGAATAAATCACAACTTGAACATGTATGCAACGCCTTTATGCAACCGCGTCTAAATAAAACAATTCGTTTCTTTAATATCTACATTTTCAAGGTCAGGATCAAAACGAATCCGACCGGCCAATTAATACATTGATAACTAATAGTATGCAATGTTTTTTATTACGGCTAAGATATAATCGATTTTTCCAAAGACAACTCCTACGGTATTAACGCTAGAATTATTGAGTGTATGGTACGAACATATTTTAGATTGCGAGCCTTGCAAAAGCGCTTAGCATCTTATAATCGCATTATGAGCAACACCACACAGACGTCACAACTCATGACCATTTTATTATTTCATGGTTTTCGTTACTTAACGAATGTGTTTTATAACAAAATTGGTATTGCCCCGTTTTACTGTGACTACCGTTTCCGGATACCAAATTTGGTGCAAAGATGAAAAGAAGAACGCATTTGGGTTCTTTGACGACCGGTGGATAGTCAGAGTATGACTGCTAATTTTAACTCAAATATCAATTTTTCGCCACGATTTTCGCATTTGAATAATAAAAAAAAAAACCGATATTTAATATGGATCCTTTAGTGGAAACAAATGCCCGTCGTTGTAGGAAACTAGAGCTGTTAGAAAAGGAATGGGTATACATATTTAAAGATGTTTTCATATCGTAATGAACATAAACGTAGTCATCAAGAATTTCAGGAAACTCTTTTAAAGTTCGAAATTTGAAATATGTCGTAAGGACTTCAATCTCCACACTTTTCGCGTCAACACTTGACATTAAAATTTTGAGAGACTTTCCCCCCAAGAATCATTAAACTGAAATGTCGGCATTTTCGAAGCTTCTACAAAAGATACATCTTTTAACATATTAGCTCTTTCTGTTTTAGAAAAAGTAGCTGACACAACTAGAACTGACTAATTTCTTACAGGAAGCTGCGCTGCAGCAAAAGTTTTTGAACTTGGATACCATAAAAGGAAAGTTTGGCATTGGAATGAAAATGGCGAAAGTGGGAATATAAAGTCAAAAACAACTACACAGTTATATATAACCCCAGCAATTAAATTTCAATAGTAACAAAGTGTGTTATTGAATTTATGAAAGGAATAACTCTAAAATAATGGAATGCTTAATTACCAAGTCCATTACTAAATCTGGGCCGTTTCATTGTCTGCTGGCTCTATAAGCGATGCGGGCGAAATGCGCAATCTTTAACAAGCAAATGGATGCTATAGTTGATGTAACGAAAGGGCTACGCTGGTCGTGTTCTAAGTGGGCAGGTGAAAAATGAAATATTTTTATTGTTGTCGACTTTGGAAGCTTCCGGATGGTCTGGTTGCAGCTTCCTATGTTATTCTCAGTTTGTGCTAATTTTTTATGTTTTCCACTTACACTAATTCGTAATAACTTCTTGAAAAAAGATAACTTTCATTTCGGAGGAGCCCAAGGCATTTGATAATGGCAAAATCCAGCAATGGCAGCGGATGGCAGTCTGATCACCTGAACCCAGCCGACCATAGATGAGTAGCCAAGACCCCCACGACTATTAAATCCCGACAGGCTTGATGAGAAGGTGCGGAAAAAGATTGTGAGTAGGCTGAACACCCGGCCCGAGTCTCCAACATAGAATGAGTGCACCATAACCATTCACAAACGTTCTTCAGAAGGGGGCGATGTCAGCTCACCATTCCTGTCCTTGAAGGAGAACCAATTCAGTTAGGAAAAATATACTGGCATATAAGAAACCTTCATTGTTATCTTACATCCCGAGCCAGAGAATGTAGCGACCACTGTATGGACTTGAAAAACTGCCATAAATTGATGACAGAAATGAAATTACATTAGCCGACATCCAAAATAAGGATAGAACGGCTACCCTTCCATGGAGAAGGCAGACAACGCTTTTCATACTTTTTTGAATTTACCAGTATTATATTATATCTGGATGCGAAGATCGAACCTAGTACGCGCGGGTGTTTCGCTTTGCCAGCACACATAGAGAAAAATCCTCAACAAGAGAAAAAAATGTGCTTTCTTTTTTATCAATTTTTATTAAATTCAAAATAAAATTTATTATTATTATTATTTTATTTTTAGAGTAATGAATTGAATTCTTAGACTAAAAAAAAGACATTGAGCACTAGCAATACAGGCTATCAGCTCAAAATAAAATTTAAAATGTTTTATATTCATTCAAAACCGCTTTCAATAAATTCGTTAAAATAGTCGCCCACAAATTTTTTTTTTTAAATCATCATAGTGTTTAGTTTCTAAATACGTGTATATATATAAATTGTTGTTTTCTTTTCTGTATTAAAATATATACGGCGCTGTGCAGCTTATATTTTTCTCAGAAAAATCATAAAATAACCAATTAAAACAAATTAAAAAGAAAAAAATAAACAAATCCAGGACACGTAAAATTATCTTGCGAATTGAAGCCTATAAATATATATATAGTTTCCTAAAATTGAAATTTGTTTTAAAATTCTTAAAGCCGTTTACTATTGCACGATAAACATAAACTCAATTCTTCCTTGAATTGCGCATGTCGATGTTCCAATTACACTTCCTGCTGACGTATACTTAAAACTGTTTCAAACCGAAAAATAATCCCCGGTAGTAGTGTCAAATTGAAATTAAAGTGGAAAATAATTCTATTAAGTTGTACTCAAACCGAAAAATAATCCCTGGTAGTTGTGTCAAACTGAAATGGCACTAAGAAATAATTCGACGAAGTACATCTGCGTCTATGGAATATTCTTTGTAAACTTGAAAAAAAAATCAAGCACTTTAGAAACATCAATTTCTGAGCATTGCCATTTTCGTAAAAGCAACTCTAGCCAAATACTATACATGGCTTTAAGATTTCCCTTGGAACTGGACATGAGAAGCTGTAGACAACATTAATCATTTTTAAGAAAAATAGGAAGTAGTTATTGGATGATAGGCTAGCAGGACATTTTTAAACTGAGAGTTGTGATAGCTTCGTGGACATCGTTGGGATACTGAATTATTGAAAACTTCTTTTTTATTTATATCAAATACTACCTTGCTTAAAGCATTTATATTTGAAACTTCTCTATTAATGACAATATAGTCTATTTGTTCATTCTTTTGTAAATTTAATTCAAAAACTTTTACTGTAAGATTAAGACGTTTATAACAATTGCGCAAAAGTTCATAATGGTCCTGGCTGCCATATTATTATTAGGTTTTCGTTGCTGCTTCCAAGTATTTTATCAAGTGCTGCTTTAAATCTATCAATTTCATAATAATTTTAAAAGACAATACTCAGCCAATTGTAAGAATCTACATTGCTACTGCGCAGTAACATGCAATCACCGAACCTAACTATCTGCAAAGGTTCTGGGATTTAATTCTAAAGAATTAAAAAGTTGAAATGCAAAATCGTACAAGCTTTTATCGAGTAAAAGACGCAATTTGGTTTTAATTTGGCGCTCCCTCAGTGTGAGTACGCTTTTGTTTTTGAGAACAATGTAACAATTGGCGTAGCAATCTTTTGATAGTACAGCTTCAACCGTCTCTATTTCCTGACTGAACACTATAAGTTTGTTTTCGATATCAACAACGATTAAGCGACTAGAATATGACATGGGTTTTGGTTTACTTTGTTCCAGGACAACAATCAAATCAACTATTTTCCAAGCGAATTCAAAATCTTCTTTCGTCCGTCAATTGCAACGTTAACATCGTAAAAAGCGAAAATTAAAACAACTCAATTCTTAGAGATTTTAAAAGATGGAATAAGTTGCTTTATTTTTCGATATGCAAAAAAATACTCATTTTCATCTTATCTAATTTGGGTTAGACTAAAACCGCTGCGTCCTATCTTTTTAAGTGCAAATTAATTTATTAATTCTTAAGTTACGTCCTCAATAATTTCAAATGCATCATTTGTGTCTGTTAACTAGGACGTACTGGTTGTTTTTCTATGGTGTACAGGTAACAAGCTTCAATCAGAGGAATACCACGAGCAATTCATTGAAATGTTAATATATCGCAAATATCAGATATTTCCATTAACTTTTTATGCTCTTCATTGACCTGCTCTCATGTAACGGGGAGCTACAGGAACAATCTAACAAAGGAAAGTTAATAACTCAATCATATAAACACGTTCAAATCTTAATGACACCAGTGAGGCAATGTCTCTTATCCGAAAGATCTTAGCTGTTGCTTTTGCATAGCGTTTTGCGTACACCAGTATTAGGAGCAAAAAGTTGGCAAACTCTATCCCAGCCAAACTCAAACTTTTTTTCGAAATTTGTTTGTTTGTTGCTAATATATATGCAGTCGTCATTCAAGTAGGAGGATTAGCCACTTATCAAGTATTGGCTATTGTTTGAAATAGAGCAGCTGCAAGTGCTCCTAACGTGTTAGGGCTGTTAGGGCCCTTGCAGCAATTTTGTTGAGTTCATTGAACTTTTTGAGTTTTAGTTCTTAAAATTTTAGTTAATGAATTTTTCTATTTTGATTTTATGCTTGGGAGTTATGAAACTTTTCTTCACTTATTTCTCATAATTGAGTTATATGCTGAAGTTGGTTACATTTTCGCCAACAACAGCATAAAAATTGAAAATTGTCATAGTGCTTAAAATACAAGTTATAGAGTTTTTACAAATACACCCCAGATTTGTTTCTCAATGCAAATGGATATTTGACTTTGCTTCTTGCATGTAATATCGCTTAAAACAAGCAACTGTACATACTTTTGTCTTCTTAACATTTGAAATCGTCATTTGGTTGCGCCTCAATTCATTCTTAATTTATAAACACAACTATTTGGTTGCGCAATACCATAATCCGCTGTCTTCCCGAGAAAAAATATTAAATTATTTAGGAAAAGATGTAAGAATTGTTTTAATTTAACAGATATAAATGCCGGCGGGTTTGCAATTTAACAGTTTATTCCTGCTTTGCCTTTTTAACAGATTATTCCACTACTACTTTGCCTTTTTAACAGAGAATTCTACTACTGCTTTTTTTTATTCGATAACAAAAAAAAAATTATGGCGGTCTACTTTTAGGCTAACTTAACAGAAAACAAAGGTCCAACTGTTAAATGCAAAGCCGTCGGCAAAACAAAGGAAAAGTAGTGAAAGATAAGTAGTGAAAGTGAAAACTTTAGGATATTTAGAATCTAATGCTGTTTATTTTTTATTAATAAATCTATGTTTTCATATAAAATTTCTTAATTTCTTCACTTTTTGTAATGTAAGCAAGAACCGAGCGTCAAATAAATGTGAGAATGGCTGCCAAACAGTGGAACTGTTATGCATCCAACGGCTTTCTTTACCGTTAGAGATCTATAAATATACATTCTCCGGTGGAGCCTGGTAATAAATTCCATAGTTTACAAATTAGTTCGTATCTTAACTAAAAATTTTCATTTCATTTTAACTAACTAATAAAAAATTTCGAATATCACGAGTTTGTAAGATAGAAATTAATAAGAAAATAATCCGTGGTAGTTGCATCGAACTGTAATGGAAGCGAGAAATAATTTCATATTGTATAGAAAATACTCCGTAGTACCTGTTTGGTTTTATCACTTTTTTTTCAATCATTTCTTGGTTTTCCTTTGTTTTTCTTTTATTTGTTAACTTGTTATGCCGTTTCTCGACCTCTCGAGATATCACTTGGCAAGTCGTAAATTTTCCTCTCCACTTTTGTATTGTCAACCAAAAGGTACACAATTTTTAGATGTGGCAGTGGAGATCTATTCATAGCAATTGATAAAAAAGAAGTTTATCGATAAAATTGAGAACTTTCCCATCGCTAGAAAATCAGTCCGCTAAAAAAAAGAGCATTTGTCTGCATTCGTTGATAACTTGTCGAATTGAAAAAGCGACTCTGAATTCGGTGACAATTGAGAGGGATTGAAAAAATGATTTCGAATTTGGTTCCATTTGAGAGTCTGAATTTGGTGACAAAATTATCGCCTGCACTGCAACAGAAGCATTATTCAGCGTTCATTACTCTTTAAGGTTCTGCATGCGGTAGTTTTTGCGGTACGTTAGCTGGGTATGCTGATGAATTGCTGGCTAAAGCAGGCTTTTGAGAATTTTGACTTTCGCAACGTTCAATTTCGCATTATATATTTTGGCTACTACTAAATACACTTCTCTTAGTATGGGCTCCAATATGGGAGATATACCTTTTAGCCTGGCTTCCTTTTTACTGTCACTATCTGTTCGACTTTTCGTACTTGTTTGTCGTACTTGAATATATTGAGGTAGATCAGGTAACGTTATATCGCTGCGATACGACTTTAAATTAATTATTTAATTAATTTTAATAATTAGTTCATATATAGTCCCACGTGTGCCACCTACATCCCATACAATAACCGACAAATCACACGAACCACTGAATAGCAATTGTGGTCCTTCAACCCATTTTAAGCAACGAACACTTGCTGTATTATCCAAGTGCAAAGTGATTAAATCAAGCCAAATATCTAATGTGGTGCAAATTACCAGTATGTCCTTTGAATGTTGTTATCAACTGAACGCCCTGCAAATCGCATTTCAACATCGTAATTTGCCCAGCATGATCACCAACGAAGGCGTACTTAGCTAATGAATCAAATCTGAAGCAAAAGAGAATAGTATGAACTCTTTTTTAAGAGACTATGAAAATACTTACTGCAATGCTGTGCAAGACGTTTCGAAATTATATACCCCGATACGACGCGCTGTTTCAGCACAATGATATCCAACGGTTTTGTCTTTGCTGCACGAAAGAATCCAGTTATGTGCCTGAGAAAAGACTACATTTACGATGCGAGCCTGATGTGCTAAATAGTCACGCACAAACGATAGGCGATTGCAATCTTCCGAGAGTATATATTGTGTTATGGTGCCATTTTCTTGGCCTATGTACAGTTGACGGGTATCTTGGACATAACCGATACATGTACATCCTGATGGCATATACTGACAAATACTTGGCCAATACTGTCCGGAATCGCGTTTTAACCGTATTCTCACAGTTCTGTAAAATGCGGTAAATTTGAATAATTGTTCATGTATTTGTATAAAAATTTGGCCATGTACGAGAATATGCGTATAAAACTCTCCTACATGTCCAAATTTTTATACAAATACTTGAACAATTATTGAGAATCATTTTCAGTTCTATACGCTTACTCTCCTACATGGCCAAATTTTTATACAAATACTTGAACAATTATTCAACAAATGTAAACAAATTGCGGTATATTAAACACAATTCTTTCGAAAATTTAATTAAATTAAGCTTATAGTGAAAGTGCAGAGTTTACGGATGTTGACCTCATCACTTACTTATCGTCTGATACGCTGATTACTCCATTTTCGCCGGGTATTAATATGGCGGCATTGATATCATCACCGCTCCCTTCTAGTTTGCTTAATAATTCAGGCTTTTTGGTGCTAAAGCGATTATTGTTTCGTTGGGCTGGCTTTATTTCGGCAGCCATTCTTATCACAAATTCTTTCTATTATCAGTTTCTCTCTTCCAGTGCTATACGGATTCGTTAGCTTTAATGGGTGTGAATTGATGACAACTACACACAGAGATATTTTTTAAATCACATATAAATAACAATAAAAGTTTAAGAATTTTAACAACAAAACAAGCCTCAGCACGAGATAAATTCACCAACGTCAACTAATATACGATTATCTAAAAGAATTATCTTCCATCGATATATATATTTACTTATCGGTTAATTGTTAAAACTTCTTACTTTAACCATTCGCATATTTTACGCAAAGCAAATATCATTCGTCTTATGAACTCATAGGGTGATATATCCAAGCGCACCGTAGAGTTTATGTTATTGACTTCCTTAATAAGTTTCATCAATCTTATTTCGATACATTCGTTTTTATACTGCTCAAACGATTCGTTAAATATAAAGTGTCTTAAGCATGCTTTGTATTTTCGCTCCTGATCATTGTCTGGTACGTTTATAGCAACAGTCTATGTCCGGCTGGTAAGCTTAGACACGACGATATTAAAGCATCTCTCCTTTCCGAAGCAATGCAAATGGATTTATTCCTAATATCATCTCTGCCTGATGGTGCCATAACGCACATACGCATTCACTGGATGCTCGAATCAATCAAATTTATACAATTTAATCAAAGTGGTCAAGCACAATATAATTTTGAAGTCTTAGATCGTTTCTTGGATGATTTGGATGAGATGCATTTGATGCTTGTCTTTGAGTTTATGGGAAATTTATCGAATTTTTGTGCAAAAAAACCAGCTCATAATTACTTTCTGTGTGAGGGTTTGAGCTATCAAGAAGTCAAACGTTTTCACAGTATGTAAAAACTATGTCGATTAATCGACTTTTTAATAGTTATGTCATATTCATGCAGATCGCTTTGGAATAGAAAATCTTTTAAATTATCGATTTGAAACATGGAACGAACCAGATTTACTTGCTTATAACAAATTGAACTTTACCCTTGAAGGTTAGTGAATAAAGAAATCAAGAATTATTTCCTTCGCTCACAAAGACATAAAATTTGATAGATTATTTAGAATACGCTTTCACTTTACGACGTGGTTTAGATAAAGCTGGACAAAATCTACGCTTTGTTCTTGGCGGTCCAGCGGGTCTTTTCAAAAGTCCTCAAAACCATCGCTTCTCCGTTTGCTTGTGGCTAATATATAGATATAAATGATGGCGAAATGGGATTTGTGCAGATATTGTGAAACGGCATTTGCAACATAAAGGGGCCCTGGAATCATTAAATGCTTCTAACATAAACAGTCCAATGAGTTTATATATTAGAAATGGAAAATGCGATTTGCTCTTTGTTTAAATAATGCAAAGTATATTTGCAACAAAAATTGTTAAAAGTTAAAAAAAAAACAAAAATGATTCAAAAATCTTACACACCTTAATTTAATTTCATTTAAACTATGAGATACATTCGGCAAGAAATATAGAATGCGCAGAGTTCCGCTCGTACGATCTTTTCCTTATCCATGTATTGATCACAGAAGTTAATAGCAGAATCGATTCAATTATCCGATTCTGTTCGCTCGTTAAACCACGAGTGCGAACTCTGAAAATTTATTTAGATAGATAAATTTAATCTCAAACAAGTCAACAATATTGTAAGCTACGACCCCCTTAAATATTCCACACCAATTCACATAATGACTTCACTGATCCAATCTGAATGCAACAGCTGTTCATAAACAAAACAAATTTTTCGAATTATTGAAAATATACACGCTTATTCTCGTATGTGGCCAAATTTTTATACCCTTATTCTCACATTTTTCGCTTATTCTCATATGTGGCCAAATTTTTATACAAATACTATACAATTATTAAAAATTGTAAACAAATGTGAACGCTTATTCTCCAGATTTCATCATTATATACTCACACAGTTACAATCTAATTAACTTGCTAACAGCGTCACGTTTGAAAGCCTGCAGTACTTCGTGTATTTGAAAACCAGTAGCCTCTTGAGTAACCATCAATTTTAACCCTTACTCACATCTTCCAGATCATTGATCAACATTTTCGCAAACACCTTATGTATCACAATAGCATGGCATGTATGGCTTTGCCACGTTTAATAATACGTAAAGTGGATAAACAAATGGCTTTGTTAGAGGCAGACGATCCCGTTTCCCAATTGCATAACTGTGTCATTTATATGAAGGATACCGATCGAATGTATTTATGTTTATCACAGGAAAAAATAATACAATTTCAAGCGACACCCTGCCCTAAAGGACCCAATCAGGAAATGATTAATAAGTGTATTCTAAGGGACAATGAAGGCAATTTTGTTTTTACATGCACCGTCTTTTTTTAGTTCACCCGTCACACTAGTGCCTATAGTTAATTCATTAAATTTGAATGGTGGTGGAGATGTGGCCATGTTGGAGTAAGTGGTGACAATTTTACTCCTCATTTACACGTTTGGTTCGGCGATGTGGAAGCCGAAACTATGTATCGCTGTACGGACGTTCTCGTGTGTGTGGTCCCTGAGATATCGCAATTTCGGGGGGAATGGTTATGGGTATGACATGACCATTTAGCTTATATAAAGAGTTTTTTTTTCACTTTTGGTTTTTCTATATCATATATTTTCTTTAGGTGCGTCAACCTACCCAGGGAGTACACTGCCTTATAAGATTTAGTCTGCTAAAAAGTTGCAACGAAATAATGATTAATAGTGCCGATGAAATAAATTTAAAAACTGTTAATGTATATGTAAATATTTTAATGGTTTGTCAACACTCGCCTGCAGTTGCCAAAACACAATAAAAAAAATGTGAATAGAATGAATATGAAAAATTTTAATTTGAATAGTTGCTTACCCATATTTCATGACATCAATGCATATTTTTGAAAAAAAAACTTGCAAAAATTCTGTAGAGTAGATTACAGTTTTTAGGTTTCAAAATAATTAAAATTAAATTAATTAATAATTACTTGCGAGGATTTTTAAGGGTTTTTGTAATAACACATGTGTTTTATTTTCCCGAAACGAATCGTCTGTTTAAGAAGCTTACTCCTTAAGCTAAGTATCTATTGCCAGAAAACATTGTACCAATTGCAACGAAACGACCATCATCACGAAGGCTTCTTCCACACAATCGTAAAGTACAAGAATGTGCAGAGCCTGATTTTTACGACTTCCCGCACCACCCTTGTGGTACCGTAATAGGCGCGTTGCCAATTGTTTTAAATGGCTGGCTCCCCAGTAGGCCTATACCATTATATACATAGTTATAAATTACAATATTATTCACAATAATAATAATAATACATAATACATAATAATACATAATAATACAAATAATACATAGTAATACGTAATAAATAAAAAGCCCCGCTAATACATTCATATATATAAAGAAATAAAAATTACTGATATGCCGGTGTGCTGACAACTGCAAAAGAAAAATATTGTGATTAATAAATTTTATGTACAAAGATGATCACAAACTTACCATTGGCCTACGGAAGTATCCCATTCTGCTGAAACGATGAGTGGAGGTTCAGTAGGAAACATGCTCTTTGATCTAAAATAAAACAAAAAGAAATAAATAAATTATACATAATAAGAAGTAACGATAAATGCAAACTTACCTTTAGCATGCAGCGAATTTTCATCGATATGAGGCGTCGACCGGATAGCTGGACTTGATTTTGCGGGCGGACCTAAAGCACGACTTCAAGATGATGATGCATTTTCAACTATTTCTTGCGCCCAGTTTTTGCCAGTCAGTAGCAAATGTATGATGAAGCCTAGGTGGTTAGTGCGGTGACTTCTTCCATTGGGGCAGGAGCCTGTTTTCTTGAAGAAGTCAAACTGCTTCACAATCGTCGCTTGGGTGCGCTTGCCGATGTTGCGTTAAACCATGTGGAACTTCATGATTGTCAAGCAGATGCTCGTGGCTTTCGAAAAAACTATAAACAAATTACGCCTCGGAAATTCGGGTTCCAGATCCTCATTAGCCAGGATTTTTTTGTGTTCCGGGATATTGGCGACTATTTTGCCATCAATTTCGGAGCATGCTTCTTCCTTCCTCAGCGTTAAGTCGCTTAGGCATGCTTGGCATCTTAGCTGCTCACGGATGTATTGGGCTATTCCATAGCCTGTGAGCAGCCTGAAGTATTTAGTCTCGTTTATAGTTAGCCGCTTGCCAGCTACTTTAAATGGTTCCCCATTCAGGTCGTATGGCATAAACTCATCTTCGGCCTGGGCTGGTGTCATGTAATCCAGCTTTTCATTCAGCTGATAAACGCCAACAGTTCTGGACCCGCTTCTCCAAAATTCTAATTGTCGATTGGTTAAGCGGATGCCCAGCTTCATTACATCTTCCACCGGTCTTGTTCTCGTTCTCCTGCCTGGCGCCATCTTGCAGAAAAATCTTTCCAAGAGGTCTTGGCTTACCGTGTAGACGTGTATAGTTATGCCAGGGTACACGCAGTAGGCCATCCATTATCTCCACGAAGTTGTTGATGGTGTCCAAGGTGGGTTTAGTCACCTCAGCCGTCTCGAAGTGAACTATTAAACAAGTTTTCACTTCCGCCAGCACCGCTTTCTGTCCTTGCCATTGAGCGCTGCTTATCTTGCCCTTGTGCATGACTTTGCATAATTTAGTCAGACCAGCGAAGGCTTCGTATGTTCGCATACCAGTTACAGAACACACCAATTTCACTGTAGCACCATAATGTATATAACCTTCACGAACATTAAAATCTTCCGATTCTGATTCATTATCGTCCAGTAAATGAATGGTAAAAGTTGAAAACGCATGAAAATGACCATTTTCAACATGCAGGTAACGTGTGTATACCGTTTGTGAGTATTGTGTTTTTGGGTTTACTCCATCCAGCAACAAATTGTTGGACCTATTTAGCACATCATCTTCAATGAAACTTTTTTCTTTACACGAGAAAATATCCACTTTCGTTGGCATTGGTATAGCAGTGACATCTTCTGCTTCGTCATTGGAACTTGCGGAAATCGTTTCGTTCTTGTGTTGCATTAGTTCTACTTGACAGTTTTGGGTAATTTGATTTTCGTCGGCTGCTGCTTTTTTATCGAATAGAATATTCAAGTAATCCAGTTGTTGCCAAAATTTGGAAGACATTGTTTGATCAAACATGGCTTTATTCACCTTGTTTTGTTCTTGAAAAGTGTTATTTGAAAAAAAGTTAACCATTTCTAAGTCGCGTTGTGATGAATAGTCTAAATCTTGTTCGCTAATTGAATAACTATCCTTCTTTTGTTTCACTTTGTCCCTTGAAGTTTTTTATATTTCAATACCATATTAAAACTGAGCGCATTATTTATAGACTGTTCTCTAAAATTAACAGCATGCTTCAAATAAGAAACGCATAATTCCCAAATATTTTTTAGTAAACCATCGTCGGAAGCAATCTGCAAATAAAATGAAATAATAATTCTATTATTTATTAATCTAACCGAAATTAAGGAAAGTGGATGCAATAAATACGACGTAGAACTTTATTAAATTGCATATCGTCTACGCCAATTTGAATCAGATTTTCAAACGTTATACAATTGTTTTGTTCATTAAAATATCCTTCTTACAAATAATTGTCATTTGTAAGAATTAAAATTGGCATCGGACAAATAAATGCTAAACAAAGGTAGACACAAAATAGCCAAATCAAAAGAAAACATGAAATTGTTTACAAATCAAAAATAGATACGAAGGTAGGCACGCGACAAATGTTACCCCAAGCAGCCATTGCACGTATATTTTATAATTTAAATTAGTCTTTGTGAAAAACAAATTTTAGAATAATTATTACAGTAACGCTCCACCAAAAATTTATATGTAACATCAAGCGCACACACATGCATATATATAAGTCGTTGATCCGGTAACATTGTGCAAATGGTAACAGCGTTACCAAAAAGAACAATTGGAAGAGTAATTGGCGTGTAGCCCACTTGAATCTTTTACTTTCTTTCAAACTACAATTTCAGTTTTTCAAGTGCACGGTAAAGAAAATTCGCTTCATCTTATACCTTATATAAAAATCGCTGGATATTAATCGGATTGCACCAATTTCAGCAGAAACTTTTTCCAACCCATGCCATGTGCCAGTTTTGTTTTTTTATGTTTTGCGATCAGTGTTAGCAGCATTTACAGGCTGCAGAAAAGATCGTATGAAACGATGCACTGCTTATCATATCAAACGAAGGTCCTCACTCCATCTTTCTGCACTAAATTTGTCTTTGATGTGCGACCAACTGACGATTTTTTTGAAAGAAAATTGATCTCTCAATTAGCTGCTTTTCACTTGAAGATTCTTATTAGTTATATCAATGTATTTCTGTGAGGTTTAGTAAGATAGATCTTCGAAAGAGTGGACCCCAGTGCAAAACAATTTTTTTTCTTTAATGTGATCAGCCACACAGGGGATGTCAGCGTTTGAGCTTCTGGACTACTCAAAATTCCTTTCAGTTGCAATGTAGCGAAGAGGACAATTTTTAGACAAACACGTTTTCAATTAAGAAGTGTTAACAAACATATATGCTTATTCTCCCGTGGTTGGCATTTTTTTATACAAATTTTTGACTTTAGTTACTTGGGTTCGAATGTTGCCTCAATTTACCCTCGTAATTTTTTAAGACAATGAAATCTGACATATGTACTGAATTCAATCACCAACTAATGAAAGAAATATGTCTATTACTTGGAAATGAACAAAAATTCTCCACACCTTACCACAACGAGATATTAGGAGCTGTCGAAATAAACCACAGAATTCTCAATAAATATCTTCTAGCCTTCACGACAAGAAACTAACGAGACAAATGGCTACCTCACTACTACTACTAAAACACCACTCCCCACGTAAAAACACGACACATACGATTCGAACTCATATATTGGAAATATAAGCCTGTGAATCTTTCTGCAGGTGGCACCGATTTTTCCCCAAAGCGAAGAATTAAGAAGCCCAAGGGATCCCAAAGTAAAATTAGCGCTAGCGTTGTACACTTAAAATAAGAGTTGGAAGATTGGCATTGATTTGCTTGCGAGAATGTTGGCAGCAATTTACAATTTAATAACTTTCATTAAATTATATTAGTTGTAATTGTACCTTACATAATCTAAAGGTACGTTTTCTCATCTTCCATTATTGTTAAAATTAAAAAAAAATAAAAATTGAGCTTAAGCCCGAAAATGATCTTTGTCCGTCAAGAAACAAATACATATAACCATCCAAAGAAAATCTAGTTGAAAATAGTCTCGCGTTTAGTTTCTGCTAATAAAGATCTTGTGTGTACATTTACCCCGATGAAGAAGAATGAAGGAAATTTGTTAAGCGAGCAGGCCCAATGGAGTGATAAGTCAGTTCTATTTTTTAATTTTTATTTCTTCTCTCTCTTTTTGTCTGTTGAAATGCGATTAATATGGATCGACTGTAATCTAATTTTTCTAGATGTGATTTTATTCAGTTTATCGGTTAGTTCTACATGCAGATTTTGGAACTTAGGTGATAGAAGAGGAAAAACGACAAGTATACCCTCAAAACCATACTTTGATCACAGCCAAAAACTACAATACGATCGCTCTGATTCACTGCCGGCAGGTTCTTTGCGTACTGTTATCATACCACAAAACAATGGAGTTTCTTAAAATACAGAGACTTGTAGCATATTGGCCGGTCAAAAATGTTACTCTACGCAGTGTAAAGCTACTAAGAATACCGAAGCTCACATGCTCCAATTTACGCACTGCTAGATTATTGCCAAATATATCTGGCACAATAAACTTAATGCAATTAAAGCGTATTTTTGTGAGAAAAGCGTTAAAACATATAAACTTTATTCCCATTACTTAAGTTTAACCGCGGCTCTAAGTTTTGCCGAACGACTGCGACTATAGTGCTTTATTTCTTCTTCGCCTGATAAAATAAGATGTCTATGTAGATGTTTCTGATTGCTCGAATTAATTGATTGCATTATCTCCTCATCATGGACAACATCATACCCGTTGATGACGTTTAACTATAATCATTTGCCAGAACCATGCCACAGTTAATTTCATTTAACTCATTGTTAACGAATATACGAAAAGCTTGAAACGTTTTAGTGGTCACATGTATGGGTCGCTGTAATTTATCTAAACGAAAAGGAGTTTCGTGCAGGCACCTGGCTGCCAAGTCGGCTAATTGTTTAGTAGTTTCTATAGCATGTACAGCCGATGGCGCAAGCTATCTTCTTAGCAATGTACTGCGTCAATTACGTTTCGTGTCCTATCCCGGCAGTCTACCAAATTTCAAGAAAAATCTCTTAAATCTCTTAAGGGCTATGGGGTTAAAAGAAGGAAACAAGACGGACAGTCAGAAAATGAGATTGAATCGATCGTTGGTCTATCTCCTTCTGTGTTTTATGCCCTTATACCGCAAGTGTATTAGCATGCGCATAGTTTACTGAATATGTTGTTGACGTTGCTGTTGACCAGATGTATACCGCATTAATGGCTTCACAATCGCGTTGGCTCAGACGGGGGATGGGCTAGTTGTACTAATAAGCCATGTTTAGAAATTTCACCTAAATTAAAAACATTTATTTGCTTATTCGTCGACGCATTACTTACACACCTAGCTTACGTCTGTAGGTCTAAAATAGTGATAGCCGCATGGAAAAGGGAATGCGGCAGCGAAAGTTGTAACTGATACGAATAATAAATATACTCGGGAACATTTCTCCATTTGGTAGAATATTGTGTGCCAGGTTGCTAATGCTCGTAAAACAAAGACGGCTTTATGAAAATTAATTTGTTTTGTTATTAAATTGCATTTCCTTTTTCTTTAGTTCACGTAGCACAGTGCAGTGCTTATAGATTATCGGAAAGAAGATTAGCGAAAAGGAGAAACATATGTATTAATACAAAATTGTAACAGAAAAGAGGAAAAAAAAATATTACAAAGAAACCCAGGAATTCTAAAACAAAAGTGATTTTTTAAACTTCACACGAACGTAAAAATGAAATGCTACCATAACATTGTTGCTTCAACGCACGTTCATACTTTTAATGTTATTGCCACCAAATATGTTACGCACCAGACTGGTACCTTTAATGCAATTTCGAAGTCGAAGGCTGCCATATATTACGCATCCAAATCGTTAACAAAAAGGACTTCACGATGTTTCAACCCAACATCTGCTAAAGTTTTACGACCATTAACGCTAGTGCCATTATCATTTGTTTTCGAGTAGATCGTACGTTTTGGAAAATTCGTTGTAATTTCAAATTCATCTGGTGTAGCAGGATGGCAAAATAGGTAATTAGAAACATCCTAAACAATGACAAAATTCATTAGTCCTTTTATTTTGCTTAGGAATTATAGTTAGACACCTACTTCCAAAGAGTTAGTATGAAGGAATCTACGTTCAATACGAGCACCATTGGGCAGTTTAAATACTACGCTAATGACATTAGTAGCATCGACTGGAGGTTCTGTCGGTACCCTTTCAGTTAAGTCCAATTTCAATTGGGCAATTTCCTTGTAATGAATAAATAAATTCACAATTAAAAAGCAACACTAAAGAGAGTGCAGTTTACTCCCGTACCTCTTTACGTTTTTCTGCCTCTTCCTTTTCTCTTTTTAAGGTTTCTTCTACTGCTCTTTCCCTTTCACGTTCCATTTGACGAAGTCTTTCCTTTTCTTCGTCTGCTCTAAGACTCTGTCGGTAAGCTTCATCTTGTTGTCTACGTAATGTTTGAGTAAAATTTCGCTCTAAACGATCGACTCTAGCCTGGCTGAGCCAAACATCATTAGCATTAATCACAGTTTGTAAACGTCTCACCAATTCTTCGGCAGTACAGTCGCCCTCAAAACGTCCCATAATTACCATGCGATTAGCTCTCAATGCTATTAAAACCAAGACGGGATATGTGCGGGCGTTTATCGAGTGAGAGACGCGATAACCCTCAGGCGAAGACACATCACATGCCCAGAAGAGTGTATTGCGGTTAATGAATTCAATAACACTCGAATCGGCTAGGGTTTGGCGGCAAAATGAATCTACATCAAGGTTTTTAGTGGCATCGCTATGCAAATATACCAACAAAAAGCAGAGCTCTTGTTTAGCATCATTTAAAGCCTGGGCATAAGTGCCTTGATAGAAGACAGGATGTTGGGGATAGCGTTCACTATAAGAACGTATAAAAGTTGTAACGTCTCCTAAAGGGTCTGTCACAACTTCGAAATTGATATAATAAATTATTAAAATTTGTTAAATTATTTTCAATGACCAGCTTACTGCGCTCCTCGTTTCCTCCTATAAATAAGTTGAGAATGCTGGATATGGTGGAATAGCAATATTGAAATACCACATTTATAATGTAACCGAGAATGCCTGTAAAAGTGCGCGGCACAGGCGCTCCATTAACACTTCGCGCTGTGCGCCCTCCCGGCATTGTAGCAGAAAAAACTTGCTGCAGAAAACGATCGTTGATGACAACAGGAGCACGCACATCTCTTGAGCCAGCGAACATGCTTGGACGTCCTTCACGTATGTTCATTTGTTCTTGGAAGGCAACCTTGAATTTATCACAATATTCTTAGGGACAAAGAAAACTTGTAAAAAGTGCTTTTCTACCTCTAAATCCCATTGATGTCTTATCAATACATCCCGGCATACGTTAATGTCTTCAATACCCGTAAGATCTTGCAATTGCAAAACCTTATCTATTTGTTCATTTGTCAGACCGTCCTCCATACTAAACGTATTATAAATATTTACAGCTTATCTGTAAGTACAGGACGCACATGTACAAATATTTTTACGGCGTGAACGGAGCCTTGAATGTAATTTGTAAATTACGCTTTCTATCACAACTCTCTTTGTTGTATCGAGACCGACCTTAGATTTCTTTTTTATCATCAAAATGCTTTTGTTTCACGACATTTATTTAAATTATTTGATTTTCCACATATCAAATCTCTAGAAAGAACACAGATTTATAGTTTTTCGGAGACTTTTTCCAAAATTCTTACATGGAAATAGACAAATTTGTTGTAAAAACTTTCGTTCCGCACATAAAAACAGCAATTAATGACATTTGTGCTTTTTTTAGGGTAAAAATGACAAACTGATAAAGAATTGCCGAACCTAAGTAAGTAGAAGCGAATTGTTGTTTTGCAGAAAAGAAATTTTTAGTTTACAAAATGGCAATGCCTCTTTAAGAAATATAAAAATTGAATAAATATTAAATCTTTTCAAACATATACATTTAAATTTTAATTTTTTGTTAAATTATTGTGCATACCACTTGCCCGTGTACTTATTTATTTCACACAAGAAAATTCAGCTACGCACTTAGGGTTCGACACAATGAGGCGTTATACTTATTTTCGGGTTGGGATTTCAACTTTAGCGACTTTTCGGAAAACTTTATGGGAACATATGGTTGTGCATATATACATATAAATGAAACAAATAAAAAACAAGGCGCAGGAAGAAACAAAGGCAGTTTATTTAACATTTAAGTTATGTATCTAATTTGTGTTTATCTTACTCCAATGTACCTTTTTCTTTATTTTATGTGATTTGCAACTTATGTTTCTGTCATGCACTATTTTGTAAGAAAGGAAAGGCAATCAATAAAGACCATTTATGTTAAAGTTGAAATATATTCATCAAATTGTTTTTTGGTGAGTGATAAATGGTAGTTTCCAAATATTGAATCGATCAATACACAAAAATATATCTTATATATATATCTCTACATATGTCTAATCCATTTTCTTTATCATTAAATAATACGTAAACTTTTTGCTTTTATATTAACTTCCTTATTATAATTTTTTCTAAATTTGTTATTATTTCAATCAATTTCGCCAGAGAAATAAATTCTAAGACTAAACTCTTAAAGGCACTAGCATCTAAGGCTATCGGCTTTTATTAAAAACTCTACCGCACTTGAGATTCGAACTTGCTAGTCGAGATTCCTCGCCTTCGGCTACTCAGGCGGAATTTTCTAAATTTATTTATACGATTTCGCTTACATTTGCCTGTAAAAGAATATGGTAACGCGGCTGCTCATTGTGATTACAACTTAGAAGTTTTCAGCATGTAACCGAAAATGACGCCTGATTGTGTCAGTCTCCTTAATCACACATTACCTACTACGGTTTTTAATTACGTATATCGATTTGTTCTACTGTATTTTTTGAGAGTTTTTGTAAACTCAAATAACGTTATATTAATATTTAATTAAAATATAAGACATCAAAGTGTGGTTAAAGTCTTCACATAATTATGCCTTTTTTTTTAGGTAAAAAGTCTCACGTGCGCGAAGCTGCTTTACCATGTTATTTTATAAGAAAAAACGAGAAAATTGATGTAAGCAAAAACATATTAAGTTTGAAATAAGTATTATTTTCCAGTATTAAGTTCTAAATAAGTATTATTTTCCAGTATTAAGTTCGAAATAAGTATCCTTTTCCAGTAATAAGTTAGAAATAAGTATTCTTTTTCCAGTAATAAGTTCGAAATAAGTATTCTTTTACAGTATTAAGTGCGAAATAAGTAAAACTTAAAAAATCAACATATATGCAAAGAACGAATATATGAAAAACGACGAAAAGAAAATTAATATACAAGTAAATCAAATTTTTGATTGATTAATAAAATAAAGAAAAATTTCGAAAATGCTTTTAAAAGAAAGTGCATGCAGGTGAAATTTATTGACGCAGCAAAAAAAGGAAATGAATTGCTTACATGTTTTGATTTGAAAAGTATATTTAAAATTGGACATAAAACGGCTTTATTAGTTATTTTTCATTCCTAATAAAATAATATGATGTATAAAATAAAGTTTTAAATTGTATAATATAAAAAGATTTAAGATTTTAAAAGTTAATACGTAAGTAACGATTTTCTTTAGGCTTAAATATAATCATGCGTTATATCTATTTTCGGAATGGGACTTCAACTTTGCCGACGTTTTATGAGACGTTGTGGAAATTAGCAAATCATATAGTTTTGCATGTACACATAGAAATACAACGAAAAGAAAAAAACGCAAAAGGAGAAATAAAGAAAATCTAATTTATATTTAAAAACTGTTTATATACTTTATGTTTATTTTTACTAATTTAAATATATATATATATATATATATATATACGTATACCAACGCCACCGCGACGAAAATATTATTATTAAAATATTATTATTATTATTACATTTAGAAGCCAAAAAAACTTGTTTTAAAAGTTTAAAAGGTTGCTTTTTGCCGTTAATACGTAACTACCAGAAAATCTTATATAAAAATTATTCAATAGCGTAAAGTTTTTCTCCAAACAAAATATTTTTAGCGTTCATTATATTATGTTATTGCAATTTTGATTATAAATAAATAATTTTTGCCTTTTTTGTTAGTTAGTGCCAGAAAAATTTTCCGCAAAAAGAACTCAGCCGTTAGTAGAATTGTAATGTAAGATTTTTGGATTATTTTGTATTTGTTTTTTATATATTTTTAGAAGCCCACTCGTGAGGGATTATAAGGCTGGGGATGATATTCCAAATGGAACTAAGTGCATGTAGTAATTTTCAATTTTAATATCGATAATCACATAATTATTAATAAAAATATGCTATGCCTTACTCTAATTATGCAAACACAAAAAAGTCGGGAAAGACTCGGAGCTTTGATATCTTGGATTTGAGGGAGGACGCACGTTGACAACGTTAACGATACAACGAGAGACGATTACAAAATCAAGAGCGATTTAAGATGACTTTGAGTCGTTCCATCGCAGCAGTCTACAAGGAAAGGAACTTCTTAATTCGACCGTAGGGCTTCGAAAGTGAAGATTCAGGTTAAATTAACTCAATTTTCGTTTTTAATTTCATTCATTATTTTCATTGTGAGCTTGAACTTTGAATTTGATCGTTTTATTGTTATATTATATATTATATACAAATGCAATATTCCTTAAAATGTGTTCAAAAACTCCTTTTGATGGTTTCATACTTTGTCAAACTTACTTTTGATACTTTGTCAAACATTTGCACATATCTACATGTAACAATATGTATGTTTCAATTTACTATCAAATAACGTAATATGAGGAAATGCGTATATATTTCTCAATATGACTTAACAATACTTTAGTTACCTTTTTTATGTTTTGTTGGTAAAATAAAAGTAGAGTGATGGGTTTTCTGTTTGTTGCTCCGTTGAGCTTTATCAATGATAACGACAGTATATGATGATGTAGACAATTGCAGTAAAAAGAGAAAATAATTATTACATACCTTCCACAAATTTAAAATTTTCGTTTTGTTTCAGCTGTTTATAAGTAAACAATTTTGCTGGCAATACAGTTTATTTCCAATTCACACCTGTCTTATTTTATAAATGCATCTCTAAACAATTAATACTAACGTAAAACGTGATCGATTTAGTTTATGTCGCTTTTGACAATTCTGAAAAGGCGCTTCTCGTATTTCCTGTGCACATACTGATAGGAAGGTCGAAGCTTGAAAGTAAAACATAGTTAACATCATACATCATTAGTGAAAATAGGTGGTTGGTGTGTTGTTAACACTTTCCAGGTTACAGAAATGCAAATATCGACGTTATGGAAAACTGTGCTGTTTATGTGTTATACTTATAACTTATTTGCAACGGGGAATCAAGTTAGTTTTTTAATACAATATCTTTTGTCACGTGAAAACCGAGTATTTTTTCCACTTATTATTCATATTATTTTTATCTTTGCTTCCATAAAGACATTAAGTTTGAAGCAACGTGGAAAAAAATAAAATCACGCTTTTAAAGAAGTAAAAAGTGAAGAATGTATTTTATTCTATTCACTTTATTATGACCATAAAGAAAGTCATGAGGCGCCAAAGATTTTAACGGTGTTGGGTATGCAAGATGCAGCCACTGCCAAACATAACTTTCTTACTTGTTATTTATTCATTTATTTATTTATTTACAATCCCATCTATCGATAAGTTGATTTAATGTATTGTTTTTCACTGTCTTATAAAATCCATCGTGGCGTTTGATAACGCTATTATTTTGTGTCTACCTTTGTGTCTACCTTGTGTCTACCTTTGATTTGTAAACAATTTCATATGTTTTCTTTTCAATTCCCGATCTTTGTTATCTATAGGGCGCGTGGAAGTCGACGTCCCTATATAATTCAAAAAAGGCGACGTTTGTTAAGTCAGTTGAAATTAATTACATTTCGAAGGTGAGGCAAAAATCTGAATAAAATTACCTCTATTACAATACCATTTCGATCAAGCGTGCCAGTTGCAAAGTGTGTATAAAAAAGAGATTTTTCTACCTCATCTGTTTTCGTGAAATTTTATTCAAAAATCGACAAAAAGTTATAGAGTGAAGCCAAAAAAGCGAACCCAATAAGAACAAGCCATGTGTAAATCTCCTTTTTTAAAAAACTTATAAAAGTGATATTTATTGACGGTCAGTGCTTTTATTTCCTTTATATACAATATTTACGGTATTAAGAAGGAGGCCGAGGTGAGATACCCATACTTTTTTCTAGGCAGTGATGCTTCGCAGGTTTGTGAAAAGTTCATGGTGTTTATGGTGAAGATGTTTCATCAAAATCAACAGCATATATATGATTTGTCCGTTTTGAAAAATTGGGAAAGACTGCTATATTTTATCTTATAAATAATAATGTAATAACATATATAATAAGGCTGCATAAAAAAGTTGCTTTGTCTTGCAATGCATCTGACGACTCGCGGAAACGTTGACAACAATTAATAGAAATTTAGCGGAAAAAGGAATTGACACAAAGATGTCGCGATGAGTTTAGATAATGCTAACTTGCTTGTAAAAGACTACTAATACC
Source organism: Glossina fuscipes (assembly GCF_014805625.2). Classification (NCBI taxonomy): domain Eukaryota; kingdom Metazoa; phylum Arthropoda; class Insecta; order Diptera; family Glossinidae; genus Glossina; species Glossina fuscipes. Next base: position 2,604,024 of record NW_023998565.1, read on the forward strand.
ATCTACAAAATGACTGCTAACCACACTTGCAAGAATTATGATCAAAATACCATCTACAAAATGACTACTAAATTTTGGCTCATTTAACAGTTCTGTAACTTGGTGAAGAATCTTTCAACTAAAAGAGGGAGTGCATTTATTGTTTAGCCAAAACTACAGCAGAATTAAGCAAACTTAAAATTCCAGATAGGGCTATGATAGTAGTAGCTTCAATAAAAAGAAAGAAATGTTCATTCAACTGAAAATAAAAAGATAGACTGGAACTTGGTCTAAATATATTATATAACTGGACTTATTCTTCAATAATATTAAATTGCAGGTATAAATTGGCTTTCTACGTAAAAACTCAAACAAAAGCAAAGAAGTTATAAAATCTTCGCTTCATATTAAAATAGAGGAATTTTCATACTCTGTAATTATTGTTTTAAAGGCTTTCTTATATGGGATAGTAAAAAGGGTGTTAACAACATTAGTTTCTACACTACACCATTTGCGGTACAGGGGTTTATCAAATTTGTGCGGGTATATTCAACACACAGAAAGATTACGGATAGATCTAGTTTACGTTACGCTCACCGATTTAGCAAGTGATTTTGATTTAAGATTGTCTGCCTACCTGTCTCTCATACTTTCTTGTGTTCATCCTATAGGTCGAAATTTTTGAGATATATTGAAGAAATTTAGTACACTGCCATATATTGGTCCAAGGACGAACGCTACTGCAAAAAACCGAGCTCATAACTAAAATACGAGACGAGACGAGTTTTAGCAACCGGTCTAAGTGGTATTTCAAAATCTCTTAGAAATTTTGCAAGTTTACTCAGATCTAACTCTGTCTAAAGATTTCCTTAATATTCGTTTTTTGAGGAAGCAACTTCATTTATGCACATGTTCGTAGATGTTCGTGGCAAGAACTTTCGAGCAAGAATGAGATTTCGGGTGTTCAGAAACTTCATAAATCTTTCCTCAGCCATGATATTTGTGATCTTTAAAAAAGCAGGTCGGGATAGGTCTGGGCTTCGGAAGATCACCAAGATCTTGGAAACAGGTACAATCTTAATTCTTTGCCAGTCATTTGGAATTGTGCAAAAGCTAACATAGACAGACACGGAGCTTAAAGAACCTTTAGCATTTCGTATTTGATACCATCCCAGCTAGCAGCAGAAGACTCTCTCTTCAATTGAACGACGTGCAAAGGTTCATCTTTCAATAGAGGAGACAAGCAGCCCGCAAGAAGGCTGGAGGGCGATGGGCTATGATATCACCAATAGGCACACAACTTTTAAGCAAGTCGGGACAGAGTATGTTATTTGCATCATTCTATGTTGGGTACTTGTACATTCTAATCGTCTGAAGTAAAAATTTCCAAAATTATCTTGAATTACCGTTAGTACAAATCCTTTGAATTACTAGGGCCGATGTTTCCTTTTCGCTTTCCTTACCGCTATCTTCCATTCGTTTTCTATTTCTTTAATGTTTTAAAAGTTTGGGGAGTTTATATACCTTTCCAATTTTGCTTGGAGACCTGCACTCTGTGGAGAATCACAGAAAATGAAGCATTCCACCATGGATTTGGAGAAAAGGTATTGGTAATCTGGAGGTTGGTTCGGCTGCTCGAATTTCTTGGCGAAGGCTGTTGGGAGTTGACTCAATATTAAAATAGGTTAAACGATTTAACTACTTTTTGTAAGATATGGATCCACCGATCCTTAGAGAGGAATTGATATTATTCTTAAAAACAGTCGGAATATGAGGACTACCTCCCAGATGAAGGTCTTTTCTGATATTCCATTGAAAAGCTATCCTATCTGAGTTGGAGAAGCACTACCAGCAGGGGAACTATCATTAGAAAGAAGAAAGGTTGGCATTGTTTCGTTGAGACAAATAAAGGTGCTAAAATTCGTGATTTCGAAAAGAGTCTTGCCACTATTATTAGAGACTCTGTCACCAAACTGAGAATGTCTCGAGTTGAAATCTCCAGCAAGAAATACATATTGAAAGCGTGCGAGGAAATTACGCATTTCATCGCAACAGATCTGGGTAGGGATATTTGGTTTGAAATAATAGGATGCTATATAGTTTTGACACTGACTATGTCTGCAGAAGACTTGTATGGAATTTGCCTAAAAGGGATTCCCTCCTTAATGAGGACGGTCACCCCACCGTAGTCGACGTTTATATACTGTAGTTGAATAGCGGTCTATTACACTAGAGTTAAGGATAATTTGTGGATATACAACACCGGGATGGAGAACGAGGTCATCAAATGAATTGGCATTATAATAACAATGTACCCCAAAATAATACATTCTTCAGCCAGGAGAGCATGCACTCTAGTGATACTACAAGAAGGAACGAGCAATCGACTAAAATTAAGCAAAAAGACGCTGCTCTTGTTTCTTTGTTCCCACAAAAAAAGAACGAAAGAAGGACGTCGATTCGTTAGATACAACGAATATACCTACACTTGATAGTGCAATGCAAATATAAAAACTGTAAATTTGATTTTGTTGTTAAACATAGAGAGAGAGTAGCCACAAATTAAAGTTGAAGGTAGAAGTTGGACATCTTCATCAAGTTCGTCTTCAAGTGATTCTTCCTTTGAAGAGACCAGTTTTCAAAATCACAAATAAAAATCTCCATCATCCACTGTAAACACGTCCACAGTAAAGAGCGAAGATTTTAAAGGAAAAGATAAATCCAACAATTACAGCACTTTCAGCCCAATCCGGAAGCGTCTTTACAGCAGCAACAACATTTATTAAATAACGGAGCTCTAACCGTTCCAATACCTTTGGTTAGCAAGCCTGCGATGTATGAGAATTCTGCTAACAAAGGAAAAAAATCTGCCGCAATAGAAAAACAAACTGCCAAGAAACTTAAAACCAAGTTAAAAACCGGCATAATTCGTATTGATGAAAGCGAAATTGACGCGAGCAATACTTGTAGTTCACAGCTCAGAGAGTAGTATATCGGAGGCCACTTCAAAATTACGCGGAAAACACGTAACAACGTAAAAAGCATTGCTAATTTTTTGTCGGCGGCTGCTAACTACTCGAACTTACTCAATAGTGTCCGCAATTTTGCCGTTAGTAGTTCCTCGTCTTCTAGCGCCTACAATTCCATGTTATTACAACAAATATTTCAATATTATGGATTTTCAAAAAATATATATAACTTTCTTGTTTTGTAAAACTTCTGTTTAATGTTTTTCTGCTTGCGCATGAGCAGCAGGTGTAATGCACCACATCATTTTGAAAATTCATATTGAAGCAAGCCATTTGGGCATGTGAAACTAACCCATTTCTACACTCTTCTTTTAATTTTCTTTTTTTTTTTTCTGTTGTTTTTGATATTTATGTCATTAACGGTTTGTGTGAAATTTGCAAAATTATGTTTAATAACGGTCTTTGTTAGTAAGCGACGTAATTTGTTCTATTGATGGTAATTTAGATTTCTACTGTCGAAATCTTTCAAAATTTCCGTTGGTATAAGCTTAGCTTCACGATTATGTGAACATTTTTTTTTTCGTGATCAAAGTGTTTGTTACTTGTTCACGTTGTCTTTGTTTCCCATCATCTCCAAAACTCTCTCATTGCGTGAGTTCTTCCCTTTTCTTTTGCATTAACAGTTTACGACCAATTAGTGCATGTTCAACTGTTTAGACCGTTGTTTCTCTTCTCGTTCTTTTGAAATTAGTTAATCTTTAAAGTGTGTTCAGATCGTAGGAATTTCGGGGTTTCCTCTATATGACATCAGCTCAAAATGAACCTAGCACACAACACTACCTTTACATTAGGTCGTTCAATATATTTCTGGCCTAACATGCAGCCACTTTGTACTCGCGCAGTTAGTTTATTATGCCGCAAATGACCAATACATACAAATGGATTATCCCAGATCAAGAGCCAAAAATTAAATATAAAGTCCCAATAACTTTATGATTTGAAAAGTCTGCCGTATATCCATTTTTACGTATTTACAAATTCACGTACATATATATGTATATATATATCCTGTTGCCCAAAAAATATAAAAAAATATAAAAATAATGACGTCACAAAAAATGGAATAATTTTATTTATTTATATTTTATAATTTTATTTATTTATTTATATTTTAAATCACGATAGCAGATTTTATTTATGTGGATTTATTTGTTTTCTATTTTACATCAAAATAATAGGCACACAAATGAGGTATCATAAATAATATATAAAATAATGATCACATATTTTCTTGTTCATATATGATATTGATATATATATTGAATGAATTATATTTATTTTACAATTAACTCATTTGCACGTATAGTATATTTTCATGCATTTTTAGCATTTGATCGTTCGTTTCCATTGTTCTTGCATACAATCTGCGTGCCTTATCCACAAAAAAAAAAAAAACACAAAGACCCTGAAAAGCAATGGCGAATAATAATTAATTGGGAGCAAACATGAATATATGAATATAACGGGCCAATATGAATATAACGGGTATGAAATTATTCGAACTTGCTAGCAACTGGATACACCAAAGAGATTCCCAGGGAAATTATGTGAATCTCAGATGTGTCTCCCTCTCAATATATGAAATATATAAAATTGTAAATATACGAAATAAATGCACTTACCGTCAATAAAGTGTTGAAACTAGAACTTAACCTTGTTAAAATTAAGGAAGGTTTTAATACACTTAACTTTGTTAAAATTAAGGAAGGTTTTAATACACTTAATTTTGCTAAAATTAAGGAAGGTTTTAATACACTTAATTTTGCTAAAATTAAGGAAGGTTTTAATACACTAAACAATGCTCTTATTTTCCTTCAAGTTACTCTTTTGTTGTTTAACTTACAAAACATTTATTATTAAATAAAATAGAATTTATAACTTTATAATTTTTTGGGTTTTTTCTAATTTCAGTTTTACGTAAATGTTTCACAAATTTCTTCTTCTAATTTTTAACCTTTTTAATTATTTTTTTTAAATTTTTTGTGTAATTATTCACTACTTAGAACTTCTTTAGTTACTTCTGAAATGGCTTTGTTAAAACTAATTGAATTGCATTGAGTTCAATTTTCACTAAACCATGAAAATATTCCCGACACATGATTAATGATGACTAACCGATGGAAATGATGATTATCTCAATTTATTTTACTTGCATATACATTTTTTATATTTTTACCATTTTACTCACAGCGTAAAAGAAGAGAAAAAGACAAATCCTTATTCTTAAGATCTAAAGTATGTAGATCATCATTAAAAATCCATTTTGAAAATTGCAGCCTAAAGTTTAGTGTGCTTTAGCAAAAAACTGGGAAAGCAGTTTTTCGGAAGAGAGACAAGTACGATTCTCTCCTTGAGTATTTTGAGTAGTTAGAGGAAGCTTGTCGTCTGGACGTATTGGAGCACCTGTAGCATTATACTTCTTACCGACGATTGCTCTCCGGACTTTGACAAACCGGTTCCGCATCTCTGAATTTAGTAATAAGAGTTTAGCGTATTTTTCATATCCTTTTTTTAATTTTTATTCATAATCACATTATATTACTAAAAAATACATACACCACAGTTGCAAAATTTACAAAATAGCAGCCGCCTCTTCGATATACCTGACACTCGCTTTGGCGCAAAGATACGGGATTTCTGACTCAGTTTAATGAAAAGCATTCATACAATTTAACGAAATATAAAGCGGTGTCTCAATATCCTCAATGCATAAATGATCCGTCATTTTGGTTGCCACCTGGCATTCAGGTTAACGGGGGTTCTGCACCCAACGACTTTATGACCTAGTGCGAAGTGTTGTGAGCGATGTGGTAGAAGAGGTAAGATAAGAATTTTCATAAATTTTGCGTTTCATAATTATTGTTATATGTTTCTTTCAGATCATTTTTAGTTGACCAATTTAATCATCCAAAAAAGGAATCGCACAAGCATTTGTCTCCGCATCGTCAACCGCCGTATGGAACGCACTCTTAAACAAAAAGAAGTAAACGTCGTATGCAAACTTGTTGCAGAAACATGCGTGGAAACATTTAAAGTAGAAATACATTGATTATGTTAGGTTTTGTCAATATTATTGCCGTTACAAGAACAAGTCTTAAAGTTTAATTCTTAAGCATGATAAAAAAAAAGATTTGGAATCAAAAGCATTTAAAAACTGTAACAACAAGAAATTAAAAAAGGATTGCGCCGTCGAAAAAATTATCCAAAGCTCTTAAGGTAAGCTTGTTACGATTTTAAAATTAAAAGTTCTTTTAGATTAAAAGTCCTCCAACTTTCGCTAATTTTATTGTTAAGCAGCTAAAAACACTGTAGGCGCACGGAAACGCCCTGCCCGGTTTTTCCAAATAAGACCTTAGGAAGTGATCGGAAGTGATCGCATTTTCAATACCGTTCGTCCTTGAACCAAAAAATGTTGGTGTACAAAATTTCATCAAAATGTTTCGAAAGGTGCGGCGTGTACGTTCAAAAGAAAAAAACAAGCCGGACTGATGGATAGACGGGCAAACAAAATTAGATCGGTTCAAAAAGTGACTGAATCGATCGACATTATTATACCGGTATCATTGTGTATATATATTATATAATACATACATATATATATATATAGTTTTCATCATCACATCATTATAGCTTTTGTTTTACGTAACTCGAGAAGTACATCCCATAACTCGCATCTGGATTCTATGTCAAGATGGGATGAAGGTTTATCAAGTACAATAACTCTCACGAACAAAAAAGAGCAACGCAAATTTAATTGATATCGCTTTGAAATTTTTGAATGTTATGCTGCAGTTTAAGGAAGACTTTGGCAAAACTTATTTTGCAGTATTTTCTTGGCTTATAAATAAAAGTTGAAAGCAATTCCTCTTTAAGTGCATTCATTAGATATGTTGAGATAGATTAGAGCAAAGGATTGACTTAATATACGTACTTTGTATCGCCTGCCATAGCAATGCCCAACGATAAACGTCTTTTCATGCCTCCTGACAGATTTTTACCATAATTATGAGCTTTTTTTGAAAGGTTCAGTTGTTGAAGTAATTTATTCGTTAAAATTGCGGCCTCACGATGCGTTAGACCTCTAAGCTGTTGTAAACCAAACCACAAACCGTAAATGTGGTAAATAGTTTATCTTATATTGAATGCAGACTTACCTTTGCAAAAAAAATTAAATGTTGTTTGCAGGTCATGTATGGCATATGTATATTGGGTTGAGGACAATAGCTAATTAGATGGCGACAAGATGACGCTTCAGGCTCACTGCAAACTGTAATTTTGTCTTTTCACAAACAAGTCGGCGAAGTTGAATGACGCACCTGAAATTAGGGCAAGTTACGATATATGAAAGTATTCTTTAAAGTCATTCGTCAAACTTACATTTATTACCAAAAATTTGAAATACTTCCCAAGCCTCATAGAAAGTATTAAAACTAAACAAATACACTCCCACTTTGTTTGGTATTTGAAGAAACGTAAACGGCACACAGTGCAAGAAAAAACTGCAAACTTAAGCATGAAAAACTGCAAAATAGCTTAAACTTTTAAAAATAATTATCTAAATTTTTTTAGCTACGTTCATTAAAAAAAACCGATATCAAGTATGTAAATGACATCACGGACAATATGAATAAAAGTACTAGAAAGAAAACATAAATTAATGGAATTACGCCCAAAGCATTATGCAATTGTAAAATTTATAACAGCGTTAAAAAGGATCAAAAGCTTAACAATAATATATTGTTTTAAAATCACATTTCTTTATTGTATTCGCATTAAATATTCCCTCCCTGTGTACATATATGTAAATAATTAAACAATTATAAAGTGTAAACTAATTTAAAGTGCATAATATGTGCTCTATAATCATAAGGACACAATTTCCATTAATATAATAAGCTGAAGTTAAGGTTATATGATTATATTATAAAGAAAGAAAAAAGTTGAGAAAATTACATTTGTATGTTTTACTATGTACCTTTTATATTTATATATGTAAAATGTGTGTGAGTAAATATATCAACACTTATAGAAAACTATATAAATTTGTTGATTGTTCAATATTACTTGTTAATTAATTGTTAAAAATTTTCTTTATAAAATATTTTCGGTTGTTTTATATACTTTAGATATACGAAAGCATATATATACGTGTATTGTATGCTTCTACTGTAGATATATGAAAGTATATATATGTTGCATGATTCTAGGAGGCTTTTAGAAATATGGATTTCGGTATGTGAAAGTACTTTGTTAGGATTTTTTAATTAAATTATAGCCTTTAAAGCTACTACATAAAAAAGATAACATTATATTTGAACTTATATTGTTTTTCGTTCGATCTAATTTTCAGAATTATAGTGATTTATATTCAAATTATTCGAAAATTTTTTTTATTTGGATAAAATATAAACTTAAAAATTTTAAGAAAAAATCGAAGAACTATTTTAACTACTTCAAATAAGTGTAGACAACTTTAATTAATTTAATTTTTTAATTTTTGCACCAAATCTAAACTTACACCAAAAAAGTTGCACCAAATCTAAATTTGGTTTAAAGAACTTCTGGGTGTTGTACATTTCCGGACAAAATTGATGAACTCTTTCACACAAGTGGTGTACGGGAATAACAAGTTATATAACATTACAAATTTCTAAAGAATATGTTCTACTCTTTCAAAAATAATTCCTAAAAATAAATCGACTTTAGTTTCTCTTTTCAAAAACGCTTGAAAATACGATTGTGCAAGTTTATAGAAAAATTGCCTTTCACTCCCTTTGATTGCCTACCAAACGCTACTGTCATAACATTTTCAACTAAAAGCCCCTTAGCATGGTGCGCTTACATACATTTATATTTACACATTTTTAATATTTCATTTCGCACGAGCGCACAAAGATTCGTCAATGTATTAGATAATGTTCCTTCTTTCTTTCATATTTATTTATTTATATACAGATTTTTGCGATTTTAAAATTCTATTCATTGTTTTTAGTCTTTAGTTGTAGTGCTCTGGTCTAACTATCCAGCGTTAAACTGTACGCTTTAACAGGATTCTCTATATATATGAATATGCTGGCTAAAACTAGGGAAATTTTAAGAGAAGTCTAATCTTTTCAAATATGAGAAAGGAACTTAAGAAAGGGTGACAGGAAAAATCTAAGAGGCCAAACAAGGCTAATTAAGCAGATAAAATCTTATTAAACAGTCTTAAACAGTTGTAAACAGTTGTTAACACTTTGAAAAAATAGCGAAATTCCAGATCGAAGGTAATTCTAAAAATACGTAAAAGTAGCAGTTAGTGAGTGCATGGTAGATCGCTCCTGCCATGTCAGTGCAATGCCTGAAGCTTTTAAATCGCGATGAAAGGTAGTTCTGGTTGGCTAACCGGGATGGTATGGCTAATCCAAAGGCGGTTCAAAATTATTATTAAGATTATCAAATGCAGAACTCTGCCATTGTTTTTTCCTCAAGCGTTCTTCGGTATCAATTTGTCGCGCACGTGATATGCAATTACTTCGCCTCCCGACTAATCGTTTAGTGAAGCTCGATACATTAATTCCTTGACAATGTCTTTGATAACGCGGCTTTGATATTTTTGCCTCAAGTAACTTATAATCGCATGGCGACTCTAACCCGTTCTTAAATTGCCGGTCACTTCTATGAGAAATTGGCGAAGACGTTGGTTGTGGTGAAGGAGTTCGCCTTTCTTTATCACCATCATTGTTAATATTGATGATTGACGTGGCTGGTGACGGCAGGAGCGGCGCCGGCGTCATTTCAAGTGACTCATTTAACAAATGATTTTTAAGCTTTTTAAGGAGCAAATTTCGCCAGATGTATGGGTAGATTTGATAAACCGTGTTTTCGTAATTTATCGCGTAACTCAGCACCCGATAGTTGATTATAATACTCCTCATTCATAATAAAGGCAACCAACTGGCAAGCTAGACAATTTTAGTAAATTCTTCAATTCTCCGAATCCGATTAACCGAGAAAATGTTGCAACTGTAAAATCAAACATGACATTATCTTAAATTCATTCTTAACTTTCATTTACAAAATCACCTTTTGCCAAAATTTTTATTAACTATAATACTTGATTTTTTTAGCACAGTGAATATTTAGACAATATCAGGCACAACACAAAATTTTAGACAATATTGACTTGAGATGTCAGCGTTGATTTATTTGGGTCACAATTCGTACTTGAGTCCAATTCTTCAAATTTAAGCATCCAAAAAAGACTACAAAATTGCTGCTATAACGCATTTTCATCGTAAAAAAATTAACTATTCACTCAGATTAAAGCAAGATAAAAAAATTTATTTTGAAACATTGGTTTGTCTGCAAAGATTCATTTTTAATGCAACCAGCCCTTTGAGAACAACTAAACAATGCGAAGCCCAACTGTAGGGTAACCGTACCTGCTACATCTTTAATTTAATTTAATTGCAACTACAGAAAAAGCATTTGTTTATCTTAATCAAGTTGCAGTTTATTTGACAAAAATTATTCAACCACAAAATAACAAATATATATGTTTTTAATTTAGACACGATAAGATTAGATTTGGCAGCAAAGCAAAGAATTTGACGGAAGAGGCGAAATTGGCGTACGAAAAAATTGAGAAAATAATAGAAACGCGATGAGCTCAACAATATTCAAGAAAGAGTTACAACTTAACAGACAAGTTGCAGACAACTAAGGAAGTTCAAAGCCTTATATATCCAAGTAGTATATGCGTTAATAGTTTCGAATAGGACGAGATAATTTTTAAAAAGCTTTCGCCGCGTTCGTCATTTGGCTAGATGAGAATAAGAAATTGTTACGCGTGATGAAGTTAACCTCTATAAATAGACAAAATACTCGCGATAGCAGTTGAAGCCGTGAAATGCTTGTAAAAATGTATATAAATAGAGTATTGCCAAAAATAAATTGTGAATAATCCTACGTTCAAAGAAATATAATTGTAAATAAAAGAACTTTGAAGTGTATTTCTCTTGAAAAGAATGTCCACTATCTAGTGATACAAGTCCTACCTTAGAAAAGCGCAATTCGTAACAGTATAATATGATTTTTTTTAATTACAAAACATCTAGAGAAAAGATTGGGAAGTTTTATTTCCCGAAATCAAGTCGTAGATTGTCCTAACTCAATAGTTTTTTGTCTAGAAAAAATAACTTTCCACGCATCCACACATGTTCTTTCTGGGTTCATTGTTCTATTAATTATTGATTTTAATGCTTAATATCTTATCACCAATTTTTATTCTACCATCAGACGTCACGAAAACATAACAATCTCCTCCATCGACATCGAATCTTCTTTTCCACAAGATTGAATTTGTGGGAATAAAAAATCTATTTTTAAAAGGACCGTCAACCTAATAATTCGAATGTTTAAAAAGTCGTTCCCTTGTCGTAGTTTGTGAGAGCTTTGCGATGAGTGCCGCGTCTCAGCAATCAGCTCAGCACATACTTTCTGCCTGCGATATTTAAATCATTATATTGATGATTATTTTATTTTTATAGCGTATACCCCAATACAACTATACAACTCATGCTTACAAGTTTCCTTCTTATAAATTTCCTTTTTATTTTAGATTATTGTTTATAGGAGATTTTTATTATAACTTTGTTTATAAACTTTATAATTTCCTGTTTACATTAGCTGTTTTTATACTCCACACCGAAGAATGAGGGGTATGTCAACTTTTCCAAAACGTTTGCAACGGAAGCATCAGAGATCCAACAAAGTATACGTATTCTTGGTAAGCTCAAATTCTAAATCGATTTAAGCATATACATTTGTGTGTCTGTGCGTCTGTCCCTCTGTGTAATGCCTGTTGTAAACATTCTCCTGGCCGCAAAAAATGAAGCTATCGACTTTAAATTATGCGTTCAAATAATTGTACGTTTATTTGGTATAGTTTATGAACATTGAGCAAAAAACCAATTTTTCATTCCTTTTGAAAGGCGGAGGTGTGATCAGTTTACGCAGTGCTGGACCGATTTGGCCCATTTTCAATAAGAACCTGCGTGCAAGAATTTCCAAAGCTCCTATGAAATTTTTGGTCGATAGCTTTTCTGGTCAGGAGAATGTTTACAACAGATGTTACACGGACGGACACACTTAAATCGAATTACAATTTGATGCTGAGCAGGAATGTACATTGCGTTGCTTTCTTCTATCCCTAATCCTTCGGCGTTGGGTACAAAAATATGTCTCAGTTGAATGCAGACAGCCGAAATTAATATACATCATTGAGGGGGACTTAAGGATAGCGAAATAGCAGCCCATTACATGTTACATACTGTTCGTCCCGTAAAGTAAGACTAGCAATTGCATTGCTAAGTGTCGACAGGTAGTTCTTGCACGAAGAATTAGAAATGAGATGAGATTTCTTGAAAAAATTATTCGGTCCCTTGACCTTTTGGAATTATTCGGTAAATGTTTTCATAATGAAGAACCAGAAACCAAAAAGTTATACTATAATCTCTCAAAATATTTCAAGTTTCTGGCATGAGAGAGCAAATCAGAAAAATCGCACGCTTTTAGAGCCCTCTTTCAATGGTTTACTATATCGGTATTCTTTAAGGCAAGGGTCGCAAGTAGTTGTTGTGCCTAGATGACACAGAAAGTGAGCCTGCAGCAGAAGTAAAGGTCTACATAACGCCACTTGTGGCGCTTGACTCTGTTTAGTAGAGTTAGCCCACTACTTCTGCGATTTATTAATTGTGGCAAGTGAAAAAAACTTGATTGTGGAAAATTTACAGGAATCATTAAGTTGTTTACTTTGTTATCAACTCTGAGACTGATGGAAATATCTTATCTTGCCCCACTAAATTCGTATTCGCGACAATAAACGATAGCATTAAGGAGACCGTCTTTGGTAACAATTATGTCGTGGAAAGTTTTCGGCTTGCTTCCGAGATCTCAGGAAATTGACGTTTGCGGCGAATATATAACAGCAAAGATAAAAGATAGATTTCAAAGATAATTCAAATTATAATAAAAACGATGACATATACAGTCAGTCCAGACTGTCCGTAGTTAACACTGGTCCTTATCACTGGTCAATCGAAGCTTTTCACATATGTTGTACAACAATTAAGTGTAACGACGGCATTTTTATACATAAACTCGACACATGTTTAATTCCTCGTAATACCTAACGCATTGAAAGATATTTTCTTTTTAAATTGTTGAATGCAAAAAATATTGATCGCCTCGTTCGATGGTAATGAAATTCACTTCTTTTGTAACACTTGCACTAAGAAAAATATTTGTAATTAGTACTAGTTATGGATGTAAGTATTTTTTATTGTTGAAGCATAAAACCCACTCCATTTTAAATATTTGCATTGTTAAAGGAATATATCTGGTAATTTTCCGAAAATTTTAAAATGCACATGTTTGTCTTATTTTACTTTAAAAAACGTGGGAGAATTAAAAAAAAATAAATTGTTAGTTTATTTATATTATCATTAAGGAAAAATTACCTAGGAAGAGTGCGAGACCACTAACAACGTATAAGATAGTTTTAGAGTTCTAAAAAGATATTGAAATATATAAGGTTTATATCCAACATATTGCAAAGTTATGAAAGCATAAATGCTAATCCGCGTTTAAAGTTCTTATATCTACGACCTGCAACTAAGTGTAAGTAGATTAGCCTTAGTGACTGTGGTGTGCACTGGACTTATGAACACACAAATTCCATGTAAACGATAGCGTTTCAATACTCATAGGGCCTTTATATCAAGTTAGAATTTGTTCACATGGAAAATATTAAAAAATAATTATAAATGTTAATGTTTCCAAGTATGGACCTCCAATGAAAACTTGAAAGAGACTGGGCATATAGTTATCTCTATGTAGTTGAGTTCAACTTTGTCTTCTCTTGATTATTACTTAAAAATGTGCGTTCATTGACGAGGGGATTGTCAGAAAAGCAATCTAGTTTTAGTTTTGTATTTTATTGAAAGTATTCTTTTACAATATTGTTACCACCATTTTGTATTTAATCAGTACATAAGGAAGCAACCCACATACGGAATAATAAACGTATTTGAATTATAAGAAAGACATCCAAAGCAGCATGCCAAACCTACCCGTGAGGCAAGATTATTACCAAGTAATTCTTGGTCTTTTGAATTATTCAGAGAAAATATTGAAAACATTGATTCGTAATCGTTAGCCACTAGCAAAGCTTAAATTCCCATATATATCCTTAAGTGTAGGTTTTTGTTGGTTAATGGCACCATTAGGTGTGCCGTACGATCAAGAAAAATAAAAGTTTTTCCCGAATGTGCAAGATAGACATTCCATTCATGCCAGCTAATTAAATAAGCAGCTTTTCAAGCATAAAGGAAGGATTATGGCGAGCAATTAACTAAATAAACGAGCTTTCAAGCATAAAGGAAGAATGTTATGGCTTGTCTTCTAATTTGGGATCTTCAAAGATTTCACATCTTCCTCGATCAACTTGAACGCCGCAGTTCAAAAGTAAATTTTTATGAAATCTTTTGTCTTCACCACAGGAACGGGAAGCGTTTTCCCAGATCGTCGTAAACTTTCTTGGTGGCATTTCAACAGTATTAATATTTATTCGTTCTGCGCCTGCTTTTCGTTCTTAAGTAAGCTATGATTCTTTGTTTTAGTTCACTTCAATATACTCAGCAGATTTTTAATTTTCCTTCGAATCAGCAACAATTGGTTCTTAGTCATAAATTGTTTATACAGGCAGGCAATGGTTGTATATACTTTGGATGAACTTTCTTTAGGGCAGTTCCTACATAATCCTCCGGTTTGGAAACTAGTTAAACTCAGTCGACGATTGTAAATATTGTAGTTTTGCAACAAACTACGAGTTAGAAGAATTCCTGAATATCACGGTAATAACGTTCCTTAAAATATGCAGACCAAAGTTCCAATGGAAAGACAGATACTATTATTCAATAACGAACATTTAGAAAAAAAAGCTATTCCCCACACCATTGGTAATTATAACAATAACAATGTAAGTTAAAAGAACTTATTATTTATTCCTTTCGTAGCTAAGGCATTTCCAGCGACGTACAAGGAAAATCCGATATTCCTTCACAGCAACGATGATGATAACATTTGTCCAAAAGTATCAACAAGTCAACGTTAGCTCACAAACTTTGCGCTTTGTACTCCGTCAATGCATACAACAGAAATTTCTGGAAGCCAAAGATAGTGTTATGAATATGATGATGAATATGCCTACCAAGAAACTAAACAAAAATTAAATGAAATTAAATGAAAAATGTGACCAGAGTCGTGAAAGTTTGCTGTCTTTAGTAATGGATGCGTCACCTCTTCAAATTATTACACTGTCTTTTGTTATTTATATTAATTTTGTCAATGTATAAAACAATTTAATTAATGTAAAATTTTGAATAAATATTGCAACTATAGATAAATCGTATAACTATATGTAAATCATTTAGCATTTAAGATTTTACAGAACCAGGTTTTGGAATCACATATAGCTACGCCGATCGAGTGTATTCTAAAATTGTTTCCAACTCTCCTTAAACTTCCAATACTATTTCATTTTTAGCATAATTATCATAATTCGTGCAAGTGTGGATATAAGAGGTTTGTAGACGGTATAGTGTGGATTTAAGAGGTTTGTAGACGGTATTTGTGTGGATATAAGAGGTTTTAGGCGGTATTGGTTTGGTTATTAGCTGTTTGTAGAAACTAATGCTTTATGTGAAATTCAAAGCAAAAGCAATCATTCAATCATTCTGTTATATATATTTTATTTTTATATACATTTATTTAATATAAAATGAAAATAACTTTTCTAATCTTTTACTTGAACTTAATACTTCTTTAATTGGATATTTTCTCAAGGGAATTGAATAATCAATATTTTCTAAGTGCAAGTTAGATGTTAATTTAACTACAACCTTATTATTTATATCAATTTGATTTCATTCATGATAAAGTCCTAGTAATAAAATAATAATGAAAATAGTAAAGGCAATAATTCAGTAATGAAGGTTTGAAGTTTTTATAATAATAGTAATAAAAGGTAAAACGTTTCTAATTAAAAAAAAATTTAAAAAAATAATTGTAATTAAAAAAAATCGTAGAGGAAAGGGCTTCGAGAGGAAGATTTAGGATCAAAGCCACATTATTAATTAAATTATTAGGAAGAAGTGCAGATTGTTGTCTTTGAAATGTTACGAATCATCATTGAAACATTTAAAGCCGAATTTTGCAAGGTATTTTGAGATTTTAAAACGGTTTGTTGTTGAAATTCAAATTGCTTTGAATTGTCTTGAGCTTGTCTGTAGCTTTCCACCTCTCCACTCCCTTCAGCGTGTTCAACTTTTATATTCGACATAGCATAGCATCGGTAAATAACTTTCATGTAACGTATTATATGCATGGGGTGGATTTCAAAAATGTGCGTATATATGTATATGCTTCTAAGTATGTCTACTTGTGTACATAGCATGTTCGTATGAATAAATATGCATTGTCATATCCCGATAT
This sequence comes from Glossina fuscipes, assembly GCF_014805625.2. Lineage (NCBI taxonomy): Eukaryota > Metazoa > Arthropoda > Insecta > Diptera > Glossinidae > Glossina > Glossina fuscipes. The sequence goes on from NW_023998565.1 coordinate 2,620,568, forward strand.
ACGAATTTTCTTTAACACAACTCTCTTTTAGCATTCCTCGTTAAGGTAAGGATATATAAATCCTATAAAAATCTGTGAAGAGAGTCTTGTAGGCGAGAGTCTTGTCTGCCTGACAATATCCAATAAGGAAATTTTTGAGTTTTCAACTTTCAAATCTAGCTAAATCTTGACTCCATTAAATCTTTATTAATTCCTTTGATTTGTTTACAGGTTATAATTAAAATTGCCTATACTTTATAATATATATATCAAAGAAATTTTTGTAGTACGCACCGGTATAGTGCATCTTTGTTCTATGGCAACTATTCATAAAATGTAACGATACACTTCTATTAGTTTGTCTTTGTTAGCCACCGGAGTGGTACGCAAAGATCTAACAACTCAACGGTTGGCGATTCAAATCTCAAGTGTGATAGAGTTTTCAATAAACACGATAGCCTTAATTACTTTTAGTTTAAAACTTAAGTCTTAAAATTTGTTTTTATGACAAAGTTAATTAAAATAATAATAATATTTTCCTTTAATAAGTAGTGACAATGATGCTAATGAATTTGTTCTGTTTCAATGAATATGTTATGTTTATCATGTATGTCCGTCTGCCTAATTGTGTAGTGTCTGTGGTAAAGATTCTCCCGAATCGAAAATGACTATATCGCCTACAGGTTTGCGAAAGAATTTGAAATTGACCTAAACTTTTCAAAGAATAAGCGTACAATGCCCACAAGGCTACATGGTGCAAACTTTTATTTAAAAATGGAAAAAATCAGTCGCGCCCACTTCATATTATAGAGCATGAAAATTTCTTTCTTTTACATTTTTGTCTTTTTCTGTATAACGGTGATAGGTATTAAAGATACGATTGTGAACGAATATAATTTTCTTACTTGTTTTATTTTATTAAATTTGTGAGCGCCTATTAGTATAAATCATGTGCGTAATAAGAACTAGAGACTTTTAAAAAGATCAGCAGTTTACTCTACCATTAAGCATTGTAGTCGCCAACTGGTCTTACCATGCCAGATGAATTTGGGTAATAGAGAACGAGGTGTTTTCATCTAAATAAAAGTAGCTTGACTTTCCTTATAAATATTATTTAATTTTTCATGAAGCTTCAAAGGTTCAAAACGGTTATATTGACCCATGCGATTATTCTAATGTTAACTGTAGCAGCAGCACAGTACTTTCTTCCTTTCCAGAGTTGCAAATTGATCAAGGAAAATAAAGGAGACCTTGGAAGACTTCTAATGCAATTTAGCCTTTTAGGGTTTCGGACGTAAAGGGTCGTATTCACCTTTTATTGTTTAACAGCAGACATGACAAGGAGGAAATAATATTATAATAAAATAATAAACAAAGATGTGATGAAGAGTTCTATTTGAATGCTGAGTGATGAAAACTTTCGACACTTCGATTTGTAAACATAATCTCAGCTCTTCTTCTTCTCCTTCCTGCTTCAATCTGTTTATTACAAATTTCAAATTATCTCAATTTTAAAAATTTTCCTTTTAAACTGTTTTCAAAATTGAGAATACATTTTACCTTATATTAAACAACCACGCGTTAGAGAAGCTCGCATTATTGGAAGTTGATTTAAAAAAAAACGATTTGAACTTTGCTTATAATAACCATTCACCGGAACACACAGTTTACAGTTTTGAAAAAAAAGTTTATTATGAGCAGTGCTTCTGAACAATAATAATTTAATAATTGTGCTGTTAAAGACGTGGCGCCAGCTACTGTGATTGCGTTAACCTGAAAAATACCTTATAAGTATGATGCATAATCAGAGGATAGCAATTTGCCTAGGCTGGTATGTCTATATTTGAAAATATCCCAAAATATATCTATTTAATATATATTCTATTTGTAGCGAAATCGCTTATCGATTGGTTTTCTAATTGAAATTTGATATTTCATTAATGTTAAATACAGCGAGTGTCACAAGAGTTCTTCTTTAAAATGGAAAAGAACAAATTTTTTTATTCAAAAATTTCCAAGAATGTTTTTGAATTCTTGCAAATTGAAGGAGAAGTAAACAAGCGAACTTCGAATTTTGGCAAATTAAAGGAGAAGTGAATGAGCGAGCCAGAATTAAAGGTGAAGTGAATGAGCGACCACTTGTTAGAATGTATATGTTGAAAATATTTATTCTCCTCCAATAGGATGGCTCATATACACTCAAAATATTCTGCATAATCAATTAGCAAGGATAGTTTGCGGTCGATATGTGAGAGAAAAACTCTGTGATGATATTTTGACGCTTTAGTTCTCGAAGTAAAGCAATCTCGCGACATGCTGACATAGACAAACCGGTACCATCAATTTGCTTCAAAGCAAAGCTCTTCACCGTCCGAAGTCTCTTTCCACTTTGCTTTATATACATGACCGTAGGTGCCTCGACCCACCTTACAACCCTCATAGTTGAAAGGTCTTCAACTTTTGTGCGTTCTTTTTGTGTTTTCATTTTAAAATCAGAATCCATTCTGATTCTCTTTGCATTAGTAGTATAATATATTCTATGGGTGCGCAAATCTCAAAAGCTCTCCTTATTGAACTAAATCTAACATTTGTTCCATCTGCAAACCTGTAGTGGTTTGTTAACGTTAATGGCAGGACTCTTTGGAATTGCTCTCTAGTAATCACTAACGTTATACGGGCCAAGCACCCTCTTTGGGTAAATGGCCTCATTTAAGAAGGACTTAAATCGATAATTTCTCATACTAGAATTGAACATTCCATACACTGCATCTCACTTTGCTATTAAAGACAAAGTGACTTTGTGCTGAACTTAGTGCTGAATTTTTTTTCAGACAGCTTGCTTTGCAAATTATTCTCAATATCACCATCACCTACACTTCGATAAAATTCGTTTAGCAGCCCTTCCCTTTCTCAGATATGAGCACGTTCCTGCCATTAGCCGTTTGGACACCTATGGTTTTGTCAACTTGTGCAATGCTCTTTGCAATTTTTCTAAATTTTAGCAAGCCAAGCTTAAGTCTTATACACAATTCGTGCGTAAAAGCAATTTTTCTATTTTCATGGTCCTTACTTGTTTACAATTGAGAATAATTGAAAAAGTCAGTCTGTTTTTGTAAGAAATCGCCTGTTGCATTGAAAAAACGACTATCAATTTGGTCATATATGAGAGTAATTCAAAAATAATTTGGTTACATCTGAGAGTAAGCGTTTGAATTTGGTCACATCTGAGAATAAGCGTCTGTATTCCTTGGCTAAAGTGGCTGACACAATGAACGTCTTTTCCGTTTTGGAGAGCCAAGTGGTAAAGACAATGATAGTCGTGCTGCCATATTGTTTTACAGGAAAACGTAAACAAAAGCATATGGTCTTAGAACCAAAAATAAAGATATCAATTTAATTATAAGCAACAAGTTTTTTAATCTGCATTGGGACCCAGTTTGTTGTTAACTTATCTATCTACGATTCTCTAATAGAACACTCTGAACTTTTAAATAAATGCTCTTTATGGCTTGTATTCCATTTCTTACAAAATAGGGCGTGGCATAAACCAAAATAGCAAATTACATAACATAAAAGAAGATAAACATAAATAACTTTTTGATTTAAAAGAAGCGATCGTCATTTCTTCTTGTGCTCTGTTTTCTGTTTGTTTTAATTGTATGTACATACGTAAAACCGTATGATTTATCGATCTCCATAAAATTCTGTAAAAAGTCGACAAAGTTTGAGTTCCAACCCGATAATAGGAATGACAGCAAATACAGTCAGGACAAAAAGAAATAGAACCGAAAATTGACGGGACGACGGAAAAGATCGAGAAAAGTCAGGAGAAATCAGGGAGTCCTACAAACTCATATAGCCGAAGTGTACCAGCTATTCATAGGCAAAGGTAGTGTGCTGGAAGGAAAAGTTGTTATTGCAATAGGCCAGTTGGATGCCAGAATAAATGCCAAGGAAGAAGACGCAGACGCCTTAAGAAGTGAAATAAAAGCCTTAAAAAACGAAATGGCTAAGCTACAAACTAAACCATCTCAAGAGCAGGCGTTCACGCTGCTGAAAGAGCTGTTATATGCTGCACCTATTTTAGCTTATCCACTACCAGGAGAAAAATTTGTAGTGGACACGGGCAGGCGCGCAGACCTGACGGACTCATAGAAAAGAAGAACATGCTCACAAAGAACTTATGTGTTTTCTTTTTACATTTTATATTATTATGTTTTTTTTTTCTTAAGGAAAATGTAAATTTTTCAAACTTTCTCTCATGCTTGAATTCCCTGACTACATTACCAGATGACCACGATTCCTTAATAAGTAGAGCATTAAAATGTTCGAATTGTATCAAAACTTCAAACATTGAAGTAGGGCTACTATGATTAACCTCCTGCATTTTGGCAGATAGGTACTTGTATAACACCGTACGAGGTTATCCAAGTAATTGGCTGGGTCGGGATTTGGCTATTGTTGGTTTTCGGTGGTGTAAGGTCTGATAGGTCTTCCGAGAGCACCACTACTCACAAATGAACAGTTATTGACGACGAAGTCGCAAGGTATGATCTAGGATACTCCTCCGCCTTTAGTAGTAATTCCTTAGACTCTTAAGCTCATTGAACAGCTCGCAATATTTTTTAAATTTCACATAAAACGCCTCTAAATCTTTGGACATTTCAGCAAATCCGAAATGCAGTTTAAGCACATGCAGTTCATGTTTGGTAAGTAAATTTGCAAAACAGCTCAGTCCGAATTAGACTTATTATAAGGATTTTCAGTTCAATAAAAAATTTCAATTCCACACCAATTATGTAGAACTTTCCAACTTCAGCAAGTTAAACGTTATCGTGATATAAGTCGAGAATGTTGTGCTGTCGTTCTCGAAATTCAAAGTGCATATAAATCTGAATGATTCTTAGCTTGATCTAAAGTGTATGGAGTTCACTCTGTTGAATTTTAGTCAAAAACGTGTTTATTTGTTTATTTACTTACACATGAAACTCAACTAAAATAAACTAGCAGTCGAATTCAATCGACTCTTACAAGTAAATCTTACACTAATTATTATTAAAAACTAGATCAACCATTACATAATAATTCATGTATAAACAAATTCTTAAAAAGATAGAAAAAAGAATGCACACATTTAGCACAGAGTTACGCCCACAACCGGCGCAGGTGAACCGGCGCAAGTGAACCTCTAAACCATTGCAAACATGCAAAAGAAAACGATAACAGTAATAACACCAGTTAATTTGCGAATTATAGTGAGACATTAGGGTTTCAAGTTGGTTTAAATACGATAGGCTCGAAATAATCCGGAATTGAGGTTAAATGATAGACATCATTTCGGTCTCTGTAAATAACTCTAAACTGGTTAAACTGATCATAATTGTATTTACGTTGATTCAGCTTCATGAAAATGAAGTGCCTATGGCCCACGATGGTGCCTTTAATTAACTTAATTGAAAAGGAAACACCAAGAATAAATGTACGTTTCTCAAGTGGATAACAAAAGCAACTTATTTTCATGAGGAGGCAAACAGACAAATTCCTAAGGGCAAACACCAAGAATTGCTTTTGAACGGATTCAATTGAATCTGCATAACATTTGCAGGAAGGAAACCACACAACCAGCCTGTTCAAAGGCATGGGCGATTTTTCCTATTTTTTTGCATACAAAAACCTTTACTCATAAAATATAGGTTTACGTTTTCATAGGTTTATTTGCTGCAGTTTGGGTGTATTGCGCATTTCCCCTTTGGAAAATGGTTTACTTAGAATTGTGGGCTTGTTCCACGACCCAATTTCAATGCCGACCCGCATACAAGAATTTCCAATATTTCTGCCAAGTTTGAAGTCGATAGCTTCATTTTTGTTGCCAGGAGAATGTTCGCAGCAGGCATTGCAGAGACGGGCAGACGGACACACGGACATGTTTAAGTCGATTCAGAATTTTGATGCTGATCAAAAATGTATATACTTTAAGGTGTCTCTAAAGCCTTCTTGTGGATGTTTCAAACGTTTTGAAAAATTAATGTACTTCCCTTCATTTGCTGATAGGTGATAAAAAATAAATACACAACAGAAATTAGTTCAAAATTTTATTTATTTAAATCATAATAATAATGATTGTAACAATTTTGTTATTTAAACGCTTATGAATATGTCCATCTGACTCTTTCTGGTATTTTAAAATAAAGACTGAGAAAAATACATACAAACAGTGAAGGGCTTATTGCAAGAAGTATATGTTTTCTACTTAGGATAAAAAATTTTTGATATGTAGTATGCCGTTAACAATTTAGAAATCATTTACGAGTGTTCTTTATACCCACCACTGAAGTATGACGATGTACTAAATTTGCCGCCGCCGCAAAGTTGACTTTGTAAACGCTTTTGACCAACACAAGATTTCGAGTTGATATCGCCCTGCGCAGCTTCCCACGAGTTCGGTTGTCTGTTTGCCATTTGTTGTTCGCGGACGTAAAAATTGCGGTAAAAAGCTGAAATTTGGGGATACATTTACCATCTTAATTAATGTCTGAAGATGATCAAAGAGCTATGCAAATTCTGAAAAGTACTACAGAACGTTCAGGAGATAGATTTGGATTAGCGCACTTGAGATGGGATGACTTTTCAGCGTTTCCAAATTCTTACGTGCAGGTACTAAGAAGTTACCGTGAAAAAGCGATGTCGAAACCATAGACAGTGTTTTCAAGATACAATGATATTAGTGATATTAGCGCTATTGATAGAATCAATAGTTTCATTTTCCTCAAGAACACCCTGCAAATTTCCGAACTGACTATTTTTCGAATTGCACCCTTGATTAAAATGTTAATTATTTGAAGACTACATTTTTGTGTTTTTCAATCGATTTCTTTTACAAAAATGCTGTATTAAAATTTGTTTTTACTCTACGCCACTACGGCTTTCTGTGTAAACAAAACAAATTTGGTAGGAGCTGATTCCAACTGCAAAATTACCCAAAAAAAACCAAATTACTATTAATAAAAAACCACAAAAATTTATAAAAATATAAAGTAAAATTTAATTGTATTAAAACACCTTACAAAAAAAGAAATTGTTTATTAGGATATAAAGAATATAATAAGTGAAACAAGTGTGAGTTGAATAAGAATAAACAATTTTAACAAATAAAAGTTTAAATAAAAAGTATAAAAAAGTGTAACTTAAAAATAAAATAACATAAGAGCATTGGCGGTAAGTGCATTTTTATTACTCAGAATTGCATATATTTCATTTCTTGCCAAGGATACCCAGATTCACATAGTTTTCTTGGTAATCTCGCCTTTGTCTTCTTATTTGTAAATGCATGATTTCAGTCTGTAAAGATGATGATGATGATGATGATGTTTTGTGTTACTAATTTCTTCTTTTTGGTACCAATCAAGCGGAAGTTTTGGAAAAAGGAAATCAATAGGTAATCATTTAACAGCAAAGAGCGAAAGTGTACAAAATTTTAAATCCGAAAACCCGAGTGCCATATTTATACGTTTGCCATGCCATTCATTTTCGTCTTTATTAGGAAATTATCGAAAATTATATTAGAACAACAACATTGCGAAAAATTCGAAGGAAGAGTATATAAAAACGGGATTTGAGAGTAGAAATTTTAAGGAATTTGAAAAACAGCCAAAACCATATTTTGATACCGATTTAGATGGGAAGTAAGTCACTTAGAAATGATAATTTTCACTAGATTAACAACTATACATAAATCAATACATGAATATTATTTTACGATATTTGCCGATCAGTTGCATTCGTTGATACAACGTTTTGCCAATGGGGAATATGCAAGACAGTCCAAAAACTGCTCTGGACTCCACCACGTAATGACCGCGTCGACCGGATTTTATAAATCTGATGTCTGCTGTAATACCGCGAGGCCCAAAAGGCGTGGAAATCTTCCGTTTGCGAAAATGACCAGTGGAATATTGCAGAGACCACTAACATTTGATTGTTAAGTTAAATTTAATGGAAATAGCACAACATTGGCACTAAACAGTTCACCTTTCTTTAAAATATGAATAAAAACAGTGACGCTCCAGCTAATAGAGAGGGAATAGAGGTACCGAATAGCATAAAGCCTTCGTCTTGAAGAAGAACAAAATTATTCATCTGTTCATAGTTTGCTGGTAAAAGTCTACAGTTCCCCGTCAAAACGCGTGGGTTTCTCTTAAAGTAGTAAAGGTTTTCAATTAAAACTTATGGTTTTCAATGAGGTCGAAAAACGATTTGTTCTAAAGACTATTTTATTTGCAAACATGTTTTAAAAATTTTATTTTTTTATATATATTTTTTCAATCATAAAATAAAATTAATAATTAAAAAATAAATAATTCAATAAGTAAAGCTAATGGTGTCCAAATCTATCCATTGGAACAAAAACCAACCATTAGATGGCATAACCTTGCTCAGTTTCTCACAATCCACATTAGTGATAGCTGATAAGACGAAAATCATCATTATTATATCAATTGAGCCGTGTGCTATATGCTGCTAAATATCCTCGATTGTTATATCATATCAGCGGGTTTCGTTGTGTTTATAAAATAAACGCCACTAAGAATTATTATTGTCGAATTGGTAGAACAATTGGAAAAAGTACGTGTAAAATTTCGAACTGATATATCAAATAGATTCATTTAAACATCATCAAAAGTGGAATTGTTTTTCAGTTTTCTTAAAAAAAAAAAAAAAACTAGCAAAACGTGTGGTGGTTTTATGTTTATATAAAAGAAAAAGTATATAGACGTAAATAATTGTTAGGGGACAATTCTTGTATTTATGTTTCAGTTCAGTTTAAATATAAAATTGAAGAAATGTTTTGTGACTGATCTCCAATTTTTATTTTTAAATAAAATATTTTTTTCCAATAAGCTCTCGACATGTTTATTAATCCATCGTTTTAACATAAACATTGGTAATGACTTTTGTAAACTTTTTATGATTTAAATAAATTACTAATATTTACAGCAATAAGATATGTTCTATAAAATCTTATTAAAAAACATAAAATTATATTCACAAAAAAAACGGTTTTTGTTTCTAAAGAAGTAAAAATAAGCACGGTATTGTACATATGAAAGTAAGAAGGGAAAATAACATAAATCAAAGCTCTTTTAAATAAATAAAACTTCTCGTATGCATATATGCATATAAATATATATTTATAAAAATATTTAGTGCCTTACGTTGTCATTATTGATCATTTTAGATTGCTTTTAAGATTTTTGTTTTTTTTTGTGATCGTTAGCCTGGAAACCATTAATGGGATTAACACTTTTTGACTTCGTTTCATTAACCACTGAAGGAACAGAAAAGGATGTGGAGGGCGGGTATAAGGTTGTATTACCATTTAAGTACAAATTATTGTTGCCTTTTTCTAAGTATTCTAACTGTTCGTCAATTAAAGCATCCTCGGGTTCGATATGACTATTATTGTAAACAAAATGCTGTTGTTCCTTACTGGGTGATTGCGTCGCTGTTGGAGAAGAAAGAACTTCATTTGAGTTGCTGCGACTGCGTTGGTACATGTTTGGAGAATGAGCCAGTGGATAACTGTGTCTGGCAGGCAAAGCATAATTAAGCGAAATCATCAAATGACCGACGTTCGTTTCAACACCTATGGAAAAATGTAACAAACCGTCAGCATTCATCATTTAAATGACGACAAATTTCCCGTTTCACTTTGTTTATATAACTGATATTAAAATGTAGGGGTGCGATCTTTAAAAAAGACATAGAAGACACAATAACTCAATTTAAAACGACCGGCAAAGTGCAAGAAAGATTTCGACGGCCGTTATTATATTCGTTCAAAAATTGAAAATTAGAAAGTTTACATTACTCTTTAGTGGTTTCTTTTTTAGTTAAACCGCAACAAATGATAAAACTATTTCATTTCATTACTTGCTTTTGTTCAAAAGAGTAATCTTTTCTTCCCATGGTGACAGAATTTTAAGTGATATTCGTTTTTGATTTCATGTCGAGTCCTTTAGTTAATAATGAGATACAGTTGTTCACTTTCATCTAAAAAATGAATTTTTCGATTTGGCCTTATCTCTTCAATCGTGGAAAATATTGATATCCCCCAAGTTCCTTGAGTTCCGAAAATAGTCGAAAATTTGGAAGAATGAGCTAAATGCATGTAAGAGGCAAGATTGCCGTGACGTAAGAATGGCCCATAAATCTAGCTAAATAGCTTCACGCAAAACGCAGACGAACTGTATCGCTCAAATAATAATTCTTTTCAAAGGAAGGAATTGACAATGAATAGCGCATCGCACAGAATCGTTCAGTTGGGTGTCATAGCCGTCCAAGGTAAGTGCCCACGGACAGTTTGACGAGTTGACCTTTACAAAGAATTT
>NW_023998565.1:2631334-2661640 GCF_014805625.2 Glossina fuscipes
CGCAGCAGGGTAATCGAATAAAGTTTAATCTCGCTACTTTTTTTTAATACCACATTATTGTAACAATAGCAAAATTTCATTTCTTAAGCTAGGAGACAAATAGGAACTTTACTAACCGTCTTGTATGTCGTAAAGCTCCACTCCCGGTACAGGAGAACCCTCGCGAGCGTCTGTATTACTGTTGTAGGCTTTAGCACGTTCTCTATAGGTCCTATAGGTGACTACTCGTGCTGTTAATTTTTTCCATCGAGCAACTAGCAAAACAAATTTTTCTTATAATTTTGAATTTCTTGCAATTTAAAATATAAACCTTGGGTTATATCTTCAAAAGCTTCTACAGAACGCGTGTCCCACATGCCATCATCATTTACTAACGTAGTTTTGACATTAGCCAAAAAACATTCAACTGCTTGAAATCTGTATCACAATAAATATTAGTTTTCTATTTTTCATTGTTTACAGTTTCTCACCTTAGTGTTAAATAATCAGTTCGCAGTTCGAAAACCTCGTGCGGTAATACATATTCACTATCTCCATAGTCCACAAAATACAAATCCAATACCAATTCCTCCGGATTATATTGATTAGGCAAAATTCCCACCACTTCAGCTCTGTACCATTTATTGTCATGCTTGAAAACGGTTGCTACAATTTGTCCTAGATAGGGTTCCTCAATTTTATGCATATTACGATTTTCTTTTGAACTGTAGTATTCAGTCATATTGTTAACCAAATCATCCAACTGCTTCGTTTTTGGGCCAATTATTTGCACCCAAAATTTTTCTGGAGTTGCTATGGCCGAAACGTAGACTTCCATAGGCTTTTCATCATTTTTAGCAGCCATTAACTTTTCGCGAGGTGGCAAATTTGAACTTAAAGAATTCTGAGAAGAATACAAACTCGATGTAATGCTGTTGAGCGGCGAACGGCGTGGCATACGCATTTCTTCGGCTTCTTTAACAGCTTGTGTCAATTTCATATCTTCCTCAATTTTATCTTCTATCATTTTGATGGCAATGTTCACTTGCCGATTATTGCCTGTTACAGTAATGCGACGGCTGTTTACATTATTTAGACCAGACTCTACCGAAACCTTGGCCAAAGAAATGCGACAAATCTCCTGCATAGCTTCCCCGCAACGACCCATAATTTTACCGCAAACATCTTGTGGTACGTAAACATGTTGGGTAATAATTGGAGAACGCTCCAGTTCTTTAGCCAACATTGAACGGGCTTCTTTAACATTATCAGGATAGCCTACAATTTCGCACAATTGACTCGAATCGTCTTTAGCTCTGCAATATAAATAAAAGTTTTATTTAATTTCCTCAAAGGTTTATTTTGCTTCTTGTTGCTTACCTAAAATTTATTTTCGTTTGGGTCTTTTCTTCTATAGATTTTATATTAGCTCCACTGCGTCCTGCTATTAAGGGTATATCCTGATTAGGTATTTTCACTTCAATATTCATGATTTTCGGTTTCTTTTTTTCAATCTTTTTTTTCTCACATTCATCCACTGAGTCGTCGTCATCACGGGCTCTAAAATAGGCAAAAAGCATAGCCCCTCCAATTGTACATAGACCAAGACCTATGATAAATTTTAAGGCGGGTGTATTGGCCAACGGTGTGTTTTGGAACATCTTATATATTTGTTATTGTTATACGGTATTTAACATATAATTCAAAAGTTATCATAGAGAGTGTACTGAAACTAAAAAATAAAAATTGTTTAAATGAACGCCTTGTAAATGATAAATCGCTTTGCAGATGACAATTACCTCATACGCATTCAGTAAATTGTTAGTTTGTGTTTTTTATGTCTCACAATTTTTCGTGTCATTTTTAAAACGTACAATTTTAACTGAATTAGGCGAAGTATAACATTTACTTACGTCTACTATAGGAGGAAGTTTAGTGATTTTTTCGTTTTATTTATATTGATCAGAACTACGAGATTTCAAGATATGAATTTTATATGCAATATCGGTACCTTCGAAACAGAATGATTTAATCGCTCCATTAGTAAAAGTCAGAAATAGTTGTAAAATAGTAGGTGTGCGAATTAAATGTTTTATATAGATCGCAACTGTCATATTGTTGTCCAAGAAAATTTGTATTTATACATGTCTCCAAGTATTTAAATTGATGAATTGGGATTTAAATTTGGATTATCGTTAAAGGTAAAATGTATTGAGCTTAATGAAGTTCCATAAGGCCAATAATAAAAAAAAAAGCAGTAAACATAAGCATACAATAAAATTAAACAATTACAATAATAGTTTATTTAGTCGTCTATGAAAACAAACTTTGCAAGCATACTCCTCGGTTGCCACCACTATTTTGTGCCTCATTCATTTTCGTGAGAAAATTGAACTAACGGGTTTAAACTCTACGTTCTTGACTTGTTTAACTTCCATTGTCTATAAAAGCGTGGAAAAATTTATAGACATCTAGTGATAAATGTCAAGGAACAACTTAATGAAGCAAGCGTACGGAGATGAATTATGTACATTTTTTCAAGACTAAACTGAGCTTCTTTGCCAAAGAAACTGTCAACTGCTTATGTTTAAGTCCACGGACCCCTTACACTTTTAGAAAAAGGGATGGATTATCGATGATAACGTTTTAATTGACTTCAAAGATTGATGAACAACAAATTGATAATTTTGTGCAATACTTCAGGTGCTGGTTTATAGTTATCGAGATCGAGTAAATCCGATTTGAATATGTTACACCACGGATTATATTCTATACTATTCGAAATTATTTTTCACTTCTATTACAGTTCGACGCAACTACTACGGATTATTGGAGTTTGAATGCAGCGTATACATTAAAATAAGATATATAAATGAATCCGTAACGCTAACACACAGACACACGCGCGAGCACATGTTTAAACGCAAATATTTATGCGCTAGATTTATATATAAACTCTATTTCTCTCCTGTTTTCCTTACTTGTTTTGCGTGTAACCACTTATCACGCGTTCGTAATTCAATACATAATATACTTTATAACTACTTATTAATTTATTTTTGTTATTTGGTTTTCAACAAAAAGCTTCTTACGCTTACATTGATTTTTCATGGTTTCTGAAGCAAGATTAAAATTGCCATCTTTGAAAGTGCAACCACTTCCATGCTGAGGCTCTTCGTCTTATTACGGAGGTGATGAAACTTCTGTTCAAGTGTTAGTTTCGGATGATTGATGAAACTGCCTTAAACATAATTCAAATTAATCAACGTAATGTTCAGGAATGAAAGTAAAAAATAGATCATCTTTTTAGAATCAGCAGGCGAACAGATCCGTAATTGGAAATTTACGTCGTTAGATTGTTAACTGACATTGCCCTGTCAATATTCTACCAAGCTTGTCTTAAACAACAACTCAAACGTCACGAAATACAATGCGTCTATTTTTGTAAGAGCATTTAATGTACGTCGAAATTCATATAATCTGAAGTATATGAGAATATCAATCTTCTAAACCGGCTTCTAGTGATGGCTTTTGCTTATTGTTGAACTCAAATGGCTTTCAAATTAATCTACAATTTAAGTTACGTCTATAGCGAATTACATTTTTTTGATTATTTGTACATATCCAATTTGTTAAATGTCCGAACGCAAAACAGAAACTTCGAGTTCTGAGATATTATATGGCTAATTAACTTAATGGCATCATCGAAATGGCACCCAAACTAAGTGAACATTTATCGCAATTAAGCGGTATATTACAAAGCGGTTTTTTATGAAGTCTGAAGTAAAGCTGGCCTTTAAAAATTAATGAGTACTTTTGTGTAAACCGTTGCGCCTGGGTGAAGTGATTATCATTGTAGAAACAGGGCTCGTATACAAGATCTATTTGATTCACTAACCCCTCGTGCGCCTACCAAGACATTACAGTAACTTCATTATACACCTTAATGCGATAATTCCAATGAACCTTAAGGTATATGGAGGTACCTTAGCAGGAGTAGTTTAGTAGGAGGAGTGTGACACTTGGATGTTCGAGGAAAGGCATGAATTAAATTGAATAGTTGATTGAATGCAAACTATTTATGTTTATGCGAAAATTATTCCTCAATGCTTCATTTTGTGAATCTTTATCGTTCCGCTTATGAATTAAGATTAAATCTTGTTTGTAATCAGATACTCAACACATTAAGATGTAAATGGTCTGATGTACAATAAAGGCTTAAATTCATATACTATTTAAGCAGTTATGTACTAGATAAAATTCATTTTCAGCACTTAAATACGTAGTTAACAAGTATGAGATAGACTATTACAATAGGTTCATCAAAAAGATTTCTCTCACTATTTAGATAGCATTTTAAGAAAGATACGCCATTGCAAAGTTCATATTATTCAATTATAGGTACTGAACTGTTTTCCCTGCTTCTTGTAATGTGTACAAAAGATTAAAACCGCTCTAAACACACAGCCGGCTTCCCCTCTTATTCCTAATGGGTAACCTCCTCAATGCATAAAAAGAGTTAACCGCCCGATCACCAACAATGGGGATTAGTGAATTGTGCGATATGTTCGTTTGAGGATTAACGGGTAAAAGTGGTGAACTGCTTTTTTTCCACAATGTGTGTGATCATTAAAGAGATTGAGAAATACTTTTCGCTCCGTTTTGTCATAGTGAGTTTGCTCTAATATACCCCTAACAGTTACGTTTCATGCCTCATGGTTTAATTAATAAATTACTTGAAAAAATCTCTTTTTGTCTCCATTAAACTAGTCTTTTGTTGCACCATTTCGTTGGAGCTTTTTTTTTTTTGTTTGCACCGTTTACGATGCCATGTATCGGGCTTGTAAACCTGGCTAGATTCGATATGTGTTTGTGTTAGTAATATGCCATACCCATAAATTTTGAAATTTTTCTTCAGACAGACAAAGAAATTTATGCTACTTGTCCAAAAAATGCATTTGTTGGGTTTTGCACTAAGCCTGAATTTCTCTAACGTTGCAAGCACGATTCCAAGGTATTTTAATTTTATTTATGCTCGTTCTCGTTCGTACTGAACATGCGAACATCGCCAATACCGGCGAAAAAAAATCCAATCCATTCTATACTCCGTTTAGGTATCTTTGAAATTTTTGCGAGGAATTTGTAAGTTTTTCGCTATTGCAGTATTATTAATGCGGTATTGTATTGTAGCTTTAAATACGTCTTCTTTTTTTTATTACCTCGGCTAATTTTAATGAAAAGAGAGCGTATATTAAAAGAATGGTAATACTTTATATGGCCATTGGTAGCTACATTTTGTTGTTATTCAGAGAGAGAAAAAAAGGATCCGTGTTATAATAATTAAATTAAATTAAAGCCATGCTTGGACAGACAATAAACCATCGATTCAAGTTATTGCTAATCGTGGAAAGTAAAGTGGGGAGAATCATGTGGAGAGGGTAGCACAACACACTTTAGTGTTGAGTTTTGCCAACGGAGGCTGAGCATCATCATTTCTGAAAATTGCATTATCATGAATTTTTGCGTATTTCACCCATTTTTGGACTCAGTTGTACAAGTTACTGTTGGTCGCATTACTTAGCTTGGTTAAAGCAACTAGTAATATGCAATACACCGGTGACTCCCATCTTTCCAATCAATGCGATTATAATTCCTGCCGCTTTTCTTCCCGTTCCATATGAACACAAAACAGACGCAGACAAAAAACATGTAGACTTTCTCTAGCGGAGGTTTCTGCATTAGGTTTACTATTTCACTATTGTGAAAGCATGTATGTGGTATTCATCGAATATTTGCATTTATAAACATGTTTGCTGTAAATACATGTACATGTGCATGTCATGTAAGTTTTCCAAACAGCGTGTGTTGTGTGTATTTTCATAACCCGTTTGTTGGACGTAAAGTACAAGACGAAGCATAGAATGCTTTATTGAAATTCAGTTCGTTTTTCTTTTGGAAGCCTTACAAACGAGTGACTACTCATACTCAATTTAAGTTGATGAAGATTTTCGATATCACTTATAACTTTAATTTATTGTAATATTATTATAAATGATTTAACAGTACCCTTTTCTATTTTATTTTTAGTCGCAGGCCAAATGATAACAAAAATAAAAAAAATGAAATATAATAATAAATACGTAAATAAATGAATGAAAATTTGGCACAAATGTATACTTTTAAGTTTTTAGTACAAAGAAAAAATTTTTAAAGCTCCATGCGTGTAAAAAACACTTCTTTAAAGGTATTTTAAAAGCAAATAAGAAATACTATAGTGAGCTTATTCGGAACCTTTCAGGATTTTTGCTGCTAACAAATACGTTTCGAGAATACATTCTAATAAAACTATGCGCAGTTAGCATTAACGTAACACATGTAAATATGTTATTGTATAAATTTTAGATAATACGCAAATATTTATCATAGAGAGATATTTTATAATAGTTTATATGACAAATAATTTACTATAATAAACGTCCTTAGACTTTTGCTTTAAAACCGTAAGAAACATTAAGAAAATCCAATTTATACAGTCTTACGAATGATGGCCCTGGAGCTGGCTGGAATCAGTCGATTTTGTTACCTTTCAAGTATGTAGAAATCGTTATTAGACTTAGTTGGAACATTGATAGCTGTGAAGCTTATCTATAATAGTAAAAATTTTGGGATGAGGACTTAACGTAATGAAAGACTGGCTTGATATATATATATATATATAGTTGATTTTTCCTTCCTTAGATTAATAACGGCTATTGACTACTTTTCAAATTTCATACCCGACTTATACATTACTACAAGTATCTGTGTGTAGAATTAAACATGTCTCTTATGTGTAAATCAGATCGAAAATCAACGGAAGATATTATCACGAGACAAGTCTACCGAAGTCTACTGCCGAAGATTTCAAGATTTTGGTGAGATCTTTTCAATGTCCCTCCTTATCTGCAAATAAGACTATGCAGCCTGCTTAAAAGAAATAATTGCTCAGTAGCAGTGGGAAGTTCTCACGCATAAGCAAATCGGAATGTCATGAGAAATGTCAAGCACCCTTCTAAAGATACACTTTTACAATAAGCACACTCTGTCTCAGAATGGTCTCGGGTGCGCGCTACCAAATATTAATCTAAACAATACGCCGGGTTCAGAGTTAGAAGAAGAATTGTAAATAGAAAAAATTACAGAATGACTTCGAATGGTTTCGAGGTTGAATTCGTAATTTTAAAATACTTTCACACAACCATTGAGCATTTTAAAAAACTCGCTAGTGGACGTAATTGTTTGAGTAAAGCTTTTCCTTTCAAAAGGGAAGTCGAACTCTCGCCCACTTTTGAAAATTGTACCAAATTAATGACATTGTCTCAAAGGTACTAAATTATCTTTGCCTTAGGAATAAGAAATAAACATAGTGATGCCGTACACATCAGCGGAAATATCCGCAAAAAAAATTCCGTATACCTACAGAAAGCTGAAAATCTGAAACAAACTAAAAGCGTAACTTGCTAACAATTGAGTGATAAATGTTGCGGCAACATTACACTATTCTTTTGTTTTATTTTATATTGACCTTGATAATGCAATATTCCGTTAAGGTAAACCAATTTGACTATTAAGAATACGCTTTCTTTTAATTTTTGGTCTACATATTAAGTGCAAAGCGCTAAACAAGTTTTATTGGTTGTAACGAACAGTAAAAGCAGTTTTCCAAGAATGAAAACTTTATAAAGAATAAAAAAGCTCTGTTTTCTTTAAAATTATGCTTAGCTGCACTCACTGCGGGCCTGAAATCCACCTCGATTCACAGTCATCTGAGAGTAAATGAGCAACTACTTGACTTGTTAAATTGTAATCAATTCAATTTCTTCTTTTTCAATAAATTTTAGTTTAGCAATGTTCTTCCTTTAAATGATATATTTGGAGAACTATGTCGAAGAGTTTTAAAATAAGGTGCTACATGGCTTATTTGAATTAATAAGCTATACCGATATGCGAGCCTAAAACTCTTTAATAACTAACCTGCGAATAACTCAGCTATTATGCTACTATTATAGTATTTCTACCTTTTTTCCTATCTTTGTTCTCTTTATCTTCTTATTCATATATATTACTATATTAATATTTTTACTCCCACCACTTGTATAATGAGTACATACTGTCTTCACCATTGCGTCGTGTAACATTCAGACGTTCCGTAAAACATATGTATAATGATGCTATAGACATTATGTGGCCAAGGTCTACCAGCAGTTTGAAAAATCACCACTAATGTCTGCAAACGGTAAGGGTGGGCTACACACATCTTCTTTAATCTTTGAATATGCAAATCAGTACCATATGTAACAATACAAGATCTCAAGAGTTCAGATCAGACAGTTCAGACAGTCCACATCGTCCGCCGATCCACTCAGACCACTCTTCTTAATATGTAGGTAAGTTTATTTAATATATTTTTTGTGTTCAGTGTAGTGTAATATACTTTGCTTATGCAATTGGCAAACTTTGTTTTACGAGGACATTTGAAGGTGAAGCAAGCGAAAGAGCGAGCGAATCAAGGAGAATTTAAACAGACACACGCAATCAGCGGAGAGAATTTCTTAGCTTTTGTTTCCTTCTATCAAAAAACATATGTATTTTTTCTTATGCACATCCTGAGTGGTTTTTGTTAATTTTTAGAGACCTGCCGTTTGATTTTTAAAAATTAAGAGAGTCTGAATTTGGCGAGAATTGAAAGAGAATTAAAAGAGAATTAAAAGTCTGCTATTTACAATTAACGGGAAAAAAGACTTGATCCAAAAATTGTTTTTCTTTTTTATTCGTAAAAAAGTTTTTATTATTTCTATGAATTCGTTAATTAAGAATTTTCATTTTGCTTTAAATATGGTTCTAAATTTTGATAAGTGTCGTGTATGTACTCATAAATTAATTTAAGTAAATACTGAAACAATTTATTAATCACCAAATCACCCAAATCTGTACTGTTAAGAAATTCATCCATTAAAGGTAGAAAACTTTCGCAATCACCGTCTGAAATTAACAAGCAAAACTCATAAATAATAATAGCTAATAGGATACAAAGAAAACTGAAGCATTTACCGATCAGATGGCACAATTCAATTGACTTGAAAAATAAAAGAGTTTGTATATAATTGAAGACATTGTCGACATCATATTCAATCAGCGTAATATAGCAGCGCACCACACTTTATAAGGAGGTCGAACGGATCACCTAAATAGTTAAGCAATTCCAAGGCTTTAGCTAAAATGCGCGTAAGACTTATTAAAAGTATATAGGCCGATTTGGGATTAAAAATTCGCATACAGTGGAAAAACGGTATACCACAAGAGCTTTGTCGAAATTTATTCACATCCGAAAAAAGATCCACTTTAACGATAACATTTACTTCACCACGTTTGCCGTGCATCGACTGGAAAAACTGGAATCCATCCGAAAAGAACCGTACCTTTGTCATGTGTAGCCGGACTAAATAACTCTAAGCAAAGAGGATTCAAACTGATATTTACTTTTCCAATGGAGTAGCTAACAAGAAAAAAAAGTTGGTCTAGCATAAGGATGGGGTTTGCTTACGTAAATGAGATAACTTCTTTTACGATGGCGAGAAAAAATATTGGCGTGAGCGATGAGACAGTCAATCTGCTTTGGGGAATGAAGAAAACAGCTCTTCAGTTCATGTATGTAAAGTAGACTTACTCAAAAATAACTCAAAAACGCAATGTCAGTTGCTAACAGTAGAAACACAAATCATCCCAGAAATTGATAATTAGCAATTTTTAAAATGGGTTTAGTTTATCATCACACGATTCTTGAAACAACCGTTCATCGCTCTAATGCTCGCAAAAAAAATGTTAATTAAGCGAAGTGTTCGCGAACGAATTAAGGGATAATGTCACAGCGTGCATCTTTTGACCAAATTTTGCTTGGCGGTGTAAGCTCCCACTAATGATGCTCAAGAGTGATATCCAAAAGGGAGTCGAAAATTTTATGTGCATAAAAAGATTTTTTTTCTTTTGAACAAAATCACTATTAAAACGACTTAAATCTAACTGTACTTAATTCATATTTTTCTCGAAGTTTTGAGATCGCTGCCCTTCAATTTTTAACTCTCAGTCGACTAACTTCGAATTTCAAGTGCATTTTTATAAGAACATTCTCTAGTGACAAGTAGGATTTTTGTTTGGTTGATATTATTACCTAAATCCTGTACATGTATCGACACGAACTTGTACGACTCAGCGTCTCGTGACAGTTTTTCTTTAGACAAAACGGAAATGAACGAACGATAGGAACTAAATCAGAATGTTAAGCTTCGCATATATTCACTTAAGGTTCTCCACTTTCATTTTCATTCATTTTATAGCTAAATTAATATAATTCAGTTCTCCGCCGCTAGAGTAGAACTAGAGCGTCGCTCATATTACTTATTTTTCATTCTATTAACAAGGAGCAGTTCTAATACTTTCTTTTTTATACCGACTGCACATTATATATTAGAGTTTCTAAATATAAGCAAAGTATAGAAATATGCTACTGCAGTCCTGTTGGATATTTTACTTTTAAGCCGCGTCATTAGTCGATTATAAAATAATGTTAATGGTTTCTGAAAATCAAGTAAATTGACTATAGATAGCAGCGAAAGCTGATCGACTGAACTTTTTCGTTTCGCCGGGGTATGTCCCATTAGATTAAAATATATATTTAATACCTTGGTCAAAAAATGAGACGAGCCTTTGACCATCACTTTAAAGTTTATGCTTGATAAAACTGTTATTAACATTTCAAAGGAGTTCCTTGTCATATGGCTTAGTTGATAAACTGAAGTCTTTCATAACTACTGGAAATTGTCTGTTTTTGGATCGTAAACATAGATGAATAAAAAAAAAAAATTTGTGACATTGTTTTTTCCTTTTAGAAGAAATTGAGTTAGTTTGGATCTGAGCAAGATTCCGA
The DNA here is from genome assembly GCF_014805625.2 of Glossina fuscipes. Classification (NCBI taxonomy): domain Eukaryota; kingdom Metazoa; phylum Arthropoda; class Insecta; order Diptera; family Glossinidae; genus Glossina; species Glossina fuscipes. The sequence goes on from NW_023998565.1 coordinate 2,642,277, forward strand.
AACATTTAGTCAAAAGTTGTTTAAAATGAAGGAAATTGCTTGAAATGGTATACCATTATCGTCTCTACATATAAATCCCTAACATTTAACCATGTATCAGTGCTGACAACAAAAACCTAAGTTTTTTGATACTTTTATCGATTATTGCGATTTAAGGCCTTTCCGGACGTGCCTGGCTTTCAACTGTTTCTCTTCCAGTTTAAAGGTCTTTGCATCGTCGACCCTTTGATTGTACTATTGCCTAATCACTATGACACTATTTTAATAATTTCAACGAATCTGTTATTTTTCCATTTTGAAAACCCTACAAAAAGACTTACAACAATAACAAATCGAATAACTTGAAACTTCTATCAGATGTTAAGGACAGTTGTACGGGACAGTGTTAATACGCGGAGCGCGCATACATTTTAGAGACAGACTTGTCTTTGGTCCATAAGCTGGGCAAACATTTTTATAATGTATGTCCACGTTTCTGTGTGTACTGCGATACTGTACTGTTCATAACGTTCGTTTGGGTTGTCAGCTTCTCTTCAGCCTGCCAGCAATGCAGCCCCTGCGCTCTTGTTAATCTCTGATTATTTGCCCCTAGAAGATTTTTCTTCTTAATAACTACCATTTACCCCCAGACTCATTATCGTATTTGTTGACTTCCCTCTTCTTATCTATAAGCAAGATTTTCACTTCACTAGTTATTTCAACTTCATTATCGTCATTATATCAAAGATTGGCAATTTTGGCAACATTTAGTGATTTAATACGCACTAACAGTTCGTACAACTCTAGGCAACAACAAAACATATAGGTCCTCGTCTTTGAAACAAGAACAGATGTTTTTGATCTTGGCAACAGCAAAACATTTCAAATTATTGAAGAGCATTTTAAATTAAATACCATCTATGAAGAAATGATGAAGGTATTTTTATAAAGGATTTATAAAGAGAGTAGAAATTACAATAATTTTTTTAAAAGTCAGTCTAATGTTTATTTTTATCGTTCTAAATGTTTGCCGTATTTGACATTTTACTACCTAAACTAAATGGAAGATAGTTTAAGACCGGCTATGCGGCCACCAACTAATTTAAAAGAATGTTTTGAGCGTTTACCGAGACGGATTTGATCCTCGTTACACTTTACCCGTCATATAAAATTACGAAAGCCTATGCAGTTGTTGGAAGACCATGAGCGTTTTCAAGAGATTGAAAAAATTTGTTCTTTGGAACTGTTGGAGGTTTTTGATCTCGCTCGCGTATCTTTTACAAATCTGCCAATAGATGCTTTGTCATTCCTTAGCCAATTCTTTCAATTCTTTGAAAATTATATAAGTCAGGCATGCTCAATGCATCCTCCTTAATGTAACAATGCTTGACTTTTACTTTGACATTACAATTTTAATTTATATTTTACGAATTTCAATGCAATTTATTCATATAAATTTAATAACATTTTTTTCGGCAATTTGAACGATTGGGATACTTTTAAAACTGTATCCCAATGACCACTTGTTATGTCCTGAACAAAGCCATCAACGCTGTCTAGGGTATCTAAAGACACAGCAGTTTTCTCTTGCAAACTTTGCAAACTCATATATATATTAGACCTTTGAGTTCAAAATCTTTCAAAACTTTTTCCTCTTGTGTGTGTACACATCAGGCGGCAACATAAATTGATAATTTTCTTTTTGCAAGGCAGAATATAATACATGCCCACTTTTCAATTAAAATTTCCATATTTTTTCAAAAATAAGCAAAAGAATTGAAATAAAAAATATCTGATCACTTTTTACACGTGGACAGTGCCATTGTGAATTATAGCACATTTTGCATTGTTGTTGTGCTGCTCAAGTGCAATAAAATGATATATGTATAGGCCCCGTTTTTTAACGATCTTTCTATCGCTATTTATGTAGAAATATATTGGGAAACATAAATTAGCAATTTTATTCATTTATTTATTTTATTCATTCATATACACGATATAAGCCGTAAGGGCCGAAACGTTATAGTATATTCATCCCAATTCATAAAGCAACTAATGAAGAAAAATATCACCATCTAAAAGATTCAAATATATGGGAAAGAATTCCAGTGATAGTCACTACCAGTTTGTCCTTATTGTCTTTCAAATATAATAGCAAACTGCAAATCTGAAAGCATCTCTTCTGCATTGACTAGATATGTAATAATAGAACACCAACATGATTTGAAAGGCAAAAAAAAAAAACATAAATATCAAATATTTAGTTAAAGAGAAGTTTAGGTTTAACTACAAAAAACGAAAGACAGCTCTAAATATAGATGAGTGACATAACGTTGACAATAAAGGAAAACAAAACATTAGTATTGTCTGTTCATTTCAACGCAGAATAATGTAAAGTAGTATATAAATAATTGAATTAATAAAATTCTTGCGTGTGCCTTGAAGCAGATTTTATTTAGGGATTTGTGTACTGTTTATTATACGTTTACGACCATTTCTAAGATGTGAATGATGGATAAACAAACATACACAACATTTCGGTTTAACATGTTGGCTCAGGCAAATGCCAGCACTGGTTTATATAAACGTGTAGAAAAAAATATGAAAACTTTTAAAATGTACATAAAAATTTAACTTTTTAGCAGTAAAATTGAATGTTTTTATACACTTTATTACCGGCTTATAATTAAGAGCAGCCAATAGTTTACCTTCACAAAAAATAATAGATTTAATTTTTTAGCTTAGTTTGATTGATATTAAACAAACATACAACTTTCAAACGCACATAACACTTTTAATGTTGCCACGAAATCTACGGAGTTTTCAAGATTATAATATTCTCACCTTGTTTTATCCCAAGGAGCTCAAAAAAATCTTTTAAGGAAATTGTAATTGCACAGCAAAATTGTTAACGTTCACTTTATTACAGAGAACAATTCGATTATATCATTTGTGCATTCACATTTGCATGAAGTTATCAACACAAATTTCGCATACACATGATTTTGCAAAGACTGTATAGAGAAACGCTAAACAAAAAATGTGCCATACAGGAAGATAAAATAAAATAAATAAACAGATGTGACAATAAAAGAGTAAAATTTTCGGTTTGATCGTATTTTTGTTAAAATGGGGATTGTGATATGCTAGATTTATATTTTTTACTTTAAAAATAAAAAATTAAAAAAGACAAGAAAATAAATTTAACATGTTTCTCGAAACATGTTAAATGTACGAGTTATTACAAGTGGTGTTAACGCACATTAACGTTTTATTTTTTTGAATAATTTCATATTGTCATGCCAATGACTTAATTTTCCCGAAAAGTTTCCTTATTTTTAAAAAAACAAAACGGACGATCAATAAAACCAAAGTTATGTCAAGATCAGAAATATTCATATAAATTGAAGAGAACGCAGTAAATTATTGAAACAAGATTTTTTACTGTAGTAATCATAACAGTGCTCTTCACTTATATGAAATGCTGCACTCTCTGTTAAGCGCATATATTATACAATTGAAAGTTTATAAATAACAATTTAACATTATTTTAAGACGTCTTTATTTTCAATATGATTTCTACTCCCTATAAAAAGGAAGATTGTTTTGAAAGTGGCTTTTTAACACCGGTACGCTGTAAGTTCCCACTGAGTGTCTTTTTTTATTCTGTTTGCTTAAATAGTTTTGTAACACAGTTTTGGAAAGTACTCCTCAGGTTCCCAGGCAACCCATAAACACCGATTCAAACATAGCTATCTTTCGAGCTCGCTTAGAATTAATAGTAAAAACAACGCAGGACAATTTTTCTAAATGGTTAGTGGCTGAAAAACGTGGCCTGGCTTTATGCAACACTATAGAGGCTATCAAGACAGGGACATTATTAACAGCGATTAATGAAAACGACAAAACCGATTCCACATTATATCCCAAAGATTTGATAGATCGCTACCAAAAATTATCGCTTATAGTAGGCGTATTTCAAGACGTTGTCAACAATGTTAAAGATTCCGTAAAACAAATTGAATCATTAAGAAAATTGCCAAGAAGTAATAGTGAGATCTTGTATCGTTCTTGGTGTTTAGATCACTTTGCCGATTTCTTGGTAGAGCTTTCCCAGAGATATAATGAAGAATACAAAATTAAAAAGCATGTTTTGGGTAAGAAAAAGAGAGTTGTGATACATTTTTTCTTTCAGGAAAATTCTTTTTTAGAAAACTTGCCTCACTGCTTTTGTCAAGCTGACTTAATACGTTGCGTTTCGGCTTGGGAATATCCCGAATATGTGGACTCATTTTTATACCTTATGTTTTTATTTCTTAATGAAGAATTGAATGTTAAAAAAAAATAAATTTTCAAGGAATTCATAAAACTGATGATTTATTTAGTATTGGAAATCAAAGCATAGGTTAGGCAAGTTTTAAAGTATTAAAGCACGTTAAAGAAAGCAAATTCCTATTACGTGGACAGCGAATTTACTCAAACTATAAAAGAAATAAGGATTAATTCGTAGCAGCACTTAAAGCAAGGACAGTGAAGCGTAATTCTTGTGGATCACGAGCCATAAATTCTTTGCAAATGCGAGCAGCATCTTGAAGAAAAGACTCATTGTTCGTAGCACCATGTTTAACCGGAAACATCTTACGTCCGTCAAGCTCATATAAAGTATCATTTTTGTTAACAAAAGCGATAAAATGATGATAAACTTCTTCATTAGGATCAGCAACTGTCTGGCCTTCCTGGGCTAAAGCTTGATGACTTTCGCGTAGGGCTCTATCAGTTTCTAAGGCCTTTCCCCGTTCTTCTGGTGTCATATCCTTCGACATTTCTAAGAAATCTTTCAGAATGCCATCGTCCAACATAATTCTGAAAACGAAAATTATAAGAAAAAAACTATAGGATTTAACTATTAAAACATACTCTTTGTTGTTGGCTATGCTATGAATGAGAGCTATTGTTCCGCAAGCATTATGAGTGAACTGTCGCATATAAAACAAATCATTGGGAAGAGTTTGCCCTTCTTCGGCTAAGCGTTTCTGCTCCTCATCACGGTGTTTCTCATACTGGTTATTTTGTTAGTAAACAAAAAGAAATAAAAATAAGAACTTCTCCAACCTGCAACTTTGTTAATTTACCGTTTCAGAACAAGGGAACAATAATATAATAGATTTAACTGGGCTCGGTATCCATTCCAACATCTCAGGTTCCAGTCCCATTACATCAGTGATTATCCATTCCTTCCTAACCCCAAATGTGTGTATGTATTTGGTCAATACCTAATTTTTCATAAAAAAATTATAAATTGTCCATCAATGACTCATGACGAGGGTAAAAAATATTGTAACTCCGTTATCACCGCTTTTAAGGAGAATTTACATTTTTACTTTAACTCACTTCGGGGTTTGATTCTAACGGAGTCCAAACAGACATATTTTTATGAAAAGAGAACTCAACTTCTGTCGCAGCAAAAATGTCTTAAAAATTCTTTAAAATAATTTTCCTGTTTGTTAGTAAGAAATTCCAAATGCAAATCTTAGGTGGGTCGTATTTATTGACAATGACAAACCGGTTGTAGAGTTGCCAATATTAACTATAGCGATACAGTAGCGCTACGGTAGAACAAACATTGTCAAAGATATCCGATGCCAACCTTCCGATATTTGTTAATGAATAGAATACTTTGATTTAATGTATTGATTAAGCGAAAAGGGAGTAGAAAACTATATTTTGTATCAGTTAATAAAGCCCACAATTTATTTATTACTTGAAATGAAGCCGTACACTATGCGAGTGCTTTAAAAGTCTTATTTATTATTATTATTATTAATTTCGCCAGAGAAATAAATTCTAAGACTAAACTCTTAAAAGCACTAGCATCTAAGGCTATCGGCTTTTATTATTAAAAACTCTACCGCACTTGAGATTCGAACCCCCGACCATTGACTTGCTAGTCGAGATTCCTCGCCTTCGGCTACTCAGGCGGATAAAAAAAAAAAAAAAAATCTTATTTAAGCTTTAATACATATAAGAAAAACCAAATTCTCATTATGCAAGCAGCGATTTTACTGGAATTAAGTTTTAAAATATTAATACAAAGCAACACTCAAAGCTAGAAAGATGTAGTAGTTCGTAATGATAACGATATCCAAATTCGGGTAATTCTAGACTTTTAATGGAAAGTTGTAACACAGTTTGTTCTTCTCTTTCTTAATGACAAAGAGTTACCAATTATTGAAGGCATGCTGTGCTTCTTGCGGTAAGTTGGTTCACATGCATGTTTATATACGTCATTGATAAAAGTTGTGATCATTTTTGATGTATTCAATAAATTCATTAAAACATCAATTAACATGATAACATCTCAGATAAGCGAACAAATGCATATGAATCAATACTCGTTTATATGTTTGAGAACATTATGTTGTAAGGAATCTCAGATGTATTTTAATAATCAGCTATAGGAGCATCTTCTACTTCATAGCTTTGATACAGGCAGTCGTTATTACCAGCTAGATATTGTGTTGTGAATATATTTTTTTACTTGCTTTTTTCTTTTTTTTCATTTAAAATATTTATTAACAAGGAATCGAATTATTTATTAAGTATTTAAATCAAAATATATTTTTGTTATAGTTTTAACACAAGGATTTTATTTTACGAAGAAAATTTTTAATAAAGAAAACTATATTATAGTAATACGATTGTAATAAAACAAAAGAATAAATATAAGAAATTATTTTGATTGTTTTCTTTTTAATGATAACTGTATTTATAATATATGATATATAAAGTATTGTAAAATTTCCTTTTAATAAAAATGCAATTTTTGCAAGAACTTAAAGAAACCTAAATTTGGGCTCTAAAAGTCTTCGTTGTCTTTGATTAATGCTTGGAAAGAAAGATTATCCAAGCTTACCGGCCAACAAACGCTATATACAATATCCATATACAAAAATTCATTCTTAAAGATAATTTTTTTTTGTGATTGACTTAAACTATTATAATTTGGCCACAATTGAGAGAAAGCGTCTGAATTTGTTTCCAATTGAGAGTAAGCGTCTGTATATGTTTACAATTAAAAATAATTCAAAAAGTTAGTCTGTATTTTTTAACAGCTGTTGCATCGATTCTCCTGGCAACCCTGTACGAAATAGGACGCTCTTATTTCTGTGCAGAAACTTTTTCTCTCAAAAACTTTCTTTTTCGAAAACTACTGAGCTCATCAAGGGCATACGTAGTCGATTTGCGATATTTGCACAAAATCGACAACAATCTCAACACCTTTGTGCTTCTAAGCAGTGCAAGCAGCGATTCCGCCTTTCACTAACCTCAATTTTGCGGCAATCACAAATCAACAAAATTTTCAATATCTTTGTGCTCCTACGTAGGAGCGCAGCACCATCTACTGTATACAACATCATCCCAACAAAACCGACTCTGTCATTTCACGACTACACTGACATCAAGTGGCGCCGATCTTAGCTGAATTTCCAAACCTTTTGGTTTACCAGACTTTTCGTATCCCCTGTCGCAGTCAGCTTAAAGGGTACCTGCTAATTTGCTTATCGCTTTTGTTTCACGACAAGTTAGTTGATTTTTTTTCCTTTGCCTATAATCCAGCACGAAAGGTAAAAATCGCCCGCCCTAAAAGGGGTTGAGGCAAAACAAAATTGATTTCGAACGATGAACATTTCAAAAATTTTGTTCGAACTACGCAAAGTAGAGCTTCTTCTAAAAGAAAAATGTCAAACCAAAAAAATAATTTGAAAAAAATTATCATTGATAAGGAAATTTCACCCTTAAAAGACTTGTCTGTGGATTGCAATACCACCCCACCAAACTCTCTGATCCTTCCCTCCACCAGTAATCTCTCCTCTCCCAATAAGAGCGGGGCTGAGCATAGCAATAAAAACAGCAATTCGATAACAGAAAAGAACTCTCACCCTTCAAGTCGAAATGTTTACGGTGATGACGTGACTTGTGAGTCCTACGTCTTCATTAAAGCTAATCCCAATAACCCAGACGAGCCTTTTCGTCTCAACTCTGACTTATTTTTCTTTCAATATATCAAAGATTTCAAACTGGATGGATTGACTAATATAAAAACCTTCAGCAATGGCAAAGGCAAACTCTGTTTTGCCACTGCTGATGATGCAAAAAATTTCATTTTAAAGAACAATTTCCACTCAAAGTCAAGCAAGGCTTATATTCCTAAAATATTTACCGAAAAATTCGGAATTTTTAAAATATTCCACCCACAATCAAGGAAGAGGACTCAAGGAAGAGTCAGCTAACTCAGACATCGAAGTCCTGTCAGTTACAAGACTTCACAAGGCATTCTACCAATAGAGAAAATTTTATTCCCACTAACAGCCTTAAGATTGGCTTTAAAGGTAAACTAATCCCTAAATCTATAAGATTTAAATACTGTAACATCCCGGTTGATTATTTCATCCGCCCGGTCAAGCTATGCTATAACTGCGGCCGTGTTGATCATATCGCAAAATAGTGTAAAAGTAAGGGAGGCAGATGCTTAAATTGTAGCAAGACACCGGCTTGTCCTTACAGCTATATGTTTGGTTTATGGGTCTTTGGACCACAACGTAACCTTTCGCGATTGTCCTAAAAGAAAGAGAGAAGAAAATTTAAAAGAATCCTTACTATTCAAAACTAATCCTTCGTGAATATAAGGAAAAATTCTTCAACAACCCGGCGTTGAAGGATAGCACTCAATCCAACAATATTAGGGACCCTACTCCCGAAACAAACATTTTAATTAAAAAAAATTTCAACGCGGTTGTCAAAAATAAAACGTGTATTCCCAAACCCATGCAAAGAACATCTCACAAGGTGCCCTTAACTCATAGCAGCAACACATATGAGCAAAAAAAACTCCCCCTTCCTGATGAAAGGAACACATCCATCAATAATCGCAAATCTACTGAAATGGAAATGATTTTGGAAAAGATCTTCAAAATTCTTACTACCACTCATCACGAAACAAATTTCAAAACTATACAGGAAGAAATACTCACCCTCAAATCAGAAATTGATCTCTTAAAACAGAGTCCATCTGAGCTAGGCTCAACATGCCCTACTATCTCTCAATGACCTCCTTTCTACAATACAACATACAAAGCTTCAGGCTGAATGCCCATTCGCTTGATTATTTCATAAATTCCAACCGAACTGATTTCGCCATCTTGAGTGAAATCTTTCTGTTCGACGACAACATTTCCGATCTCAAAATCTCAAATTACAGCTCCGCTTATAAATGTAGAAGCGACGGCTATGGAGGTGTTGCCATCCTTGCCAGGAAAGACATCTCCTTCAAACAAACCCCGTTTAAATCAGCTGCTGACATTATTATTGTCAAAACCTCTTCCCTAAAAACTAATATTGTTATTGCTGCTTGCTATTTCAAACCTAACACCCTTATTCAATCTTTCCGGGATGACTTTAATCGCCTCTGTGATATGCTTGATAGCTTCCACAATGTCATAATTGCAGGAGATTTTAATGCAAAACACCCTTGCTTTGGTGACTCCGTGTCAAACAATAAAGGCAAAGCCTTGCAAGAAATCATTGAAGTCAGTAATTTCTATTGTCTCAATGATAATTCCCCAACCAATGTGCACTCTACAACCAACAGTTGTGGTAGCGTTTTGGATCTAACTTTCACTAACGCAACCAATCTTACGTTCAAACGGGAGGTCAACAAATTATTTTCTGGGAAACAGTCACCCCCTTCCCATTCTCTTTAGCGCCACCTTTATTACCTCTTCCAAGATAAATGATTTTATCTCGAGGAAAAAACTCCTAAACAATCTTATGCACAAATGTCTTGAGCCACAGGTCGAGTCCATTCAGTGCTCATTTCAACGAGAAATAAATGAAGTTAAACCGAACATCCAAATCTTCGATTCCTACTCACCAGAACATTGGTGGAACAAGCTGCTCACTGCACAATTCCGTAAATTACAAGCTGCTAAACAAAAATTTTCTAAATACCTTGTCATGAGACTCGTTACTTTCATTGCCGGCTGAGTATTTGTCTTTTTCTGACAAAGAAATAAAAATAAAATAAAAAGAAGAGTCCCGTCGGTTGTCTGCCGTCTGTCTGTCCACTGTAAGTCAGTCGGTCGTCGTCTGGCGTCGGCCCTACATATGCACACCCCCTTTATCCTTTCAGCTACAGCGGTGGCAGCTGTAGCGCTTAACTACTCATCGGGGACACAAAACAACAGGGGAATAAATAACTAAAGTAACTTACAATACAATCCTCTCGCGATGTCGTGGCTGTCTCCTTCGGCGGCTCCTGTCCACGGCAAGGAAGTAGGAAGTTCGTCTTACGTCGTCGGCACAATCACAACACAGCTGGGATGTAGGTGCATGTGGGTGCACGTAGTTCATAAGCTACTGGAAAAGTATTCTTCTTCCTCTTAACACATCTTGATTGAGGCAAACACATTGTTCCTTGTTTTTTTTCTTTTGTTTTTTTTCGATCATTTATTAAACGCACAAATAAAAGATAAAATGTAATAATAGTTCAGGTGCACATCAGTGCTACAATCAAGGCATTTAGGTAGACATTTTTTTGTCTTATGGAATTAAGCAGAATTCTAAATTTTTCATAACTTATTGGAGTGTATTTTTTTTCTTTACAATTTATTAAATGCGCTTGGCTATTTCTTTTTATTATAAAACTATGTTCTGCTAAAACTTTCCACAACACTTCATTAATACTTCGCAACCATTTGTTTATGAAGGTCACCTTTAACCAATAATCTTCTACGTTATTCACTTGATAAGAAAACCTTTTGCTTCTTGTTGGACAAAAAAACGTATTCAAAGAACGGTGCAGCCATTACCCTTGCCTTGATTCTCTTATGCTTCTTCTAATTGTTCCACCTTTTTTTCCTTTTCTTTGATAAAAAAAGTTTAGACTTCATTTTTGTGGTTTAGCTTTTGCTAATTTTAACTAAAGACACATTGACGTCATTCACGTCGCTTTTGTCGCTTTACTTTGAGGTTCTAATTAAAATTTATCCTTCTTTTGAGGTGTTAATTAAAATTTATTCTTTTTTCTGAATTTCGATATTTTCCGAGTTAATTTATTTCAAACTTCAATTGCACAAAATTTTTCTTTCGCGTATTTTTCTATTTATTTCTTTTTATTGTATTGATAATTAATTATTTACGCTGATTATCGTAATGCATACTTCCTTGTAAATTTTAATATTCACAGTCAGCTAATGCTAGTCCTTTTGTTACCCTTGAGGGATAGTCTTCACAATTATTTTTTATTTATCCGTTTTATATTGAGCTCGAAAGCCCGTCCGAACTTCACCAGATGCCAAACAGTTCTCTTCGCTATCTTGAAATTAAAAAGCAGACAGACTTCTCATTCTTACTCAATTTCCCTCTTCTTCTTCCTGTTGCTCTCTCTATAACGGCTTGCCGCTACTCGCACAAGAGCAAGCATAGATCCCGCAAAATCATACGATTTTGCCTATGCTTGCAAAAGCAAAAGGAAAAAAAAGGAGTACCGCAAAGTCATACTATTTTGCCTGTACTTGTAAACAAGGAAATCAGAGAAGAGTAAAATAAACATACCCCGCAAGATCATACGATTTATTAGCGGTACCACAAAATCGCATGATTTGTCTAACGGCATGCCGTGATTCCGCTCCTTGCGGTTGACACAGACCGACAGACACCCTACCCAAGGTTTGTTCGCGGCCGTTACAGCTCGGACCCATCGATATCGCCTGCGATATGGAATGTGTACGTCAAATAGTCCGCGGACAGACCAACTATACCCCCGACGGCCGACTACTACGGACCAACGTGTGGCTTCGACCCACGCCCTGAGTTTAAGAGTCTCTGTTCTACCGACTGAGCTAGCCGGGCAAATTCTGTGTATACTCAAGAGGTTTTAGAGAAGAGAATATCTTTGGCTTGTTATACTCCTAGCTTCCGCCCTGTCTTCTAGCTGGTGTCATCGAACTTGCACCTTGTGACTAAGCTGTCTAATCTGTTCATTCCGTAAGTCGAGCAACCTTTGAGTAGCTGATTTTGTATCCGATATTGTTGATTTTCATTTGCAATTCTTTGCACCAAGTTTAGCAACCTTTCGCGATCTATGGGTCGTGAACCTCTTAACGCTTCCGTGGCCAAGTCGAAAGGCGTTCGACTACTGCTGCCCTCATTATTACTTCCACCACCCGTGTTGGCAGAGAATTCGAATTCACTGTTTATCATCGTTGAGCGGCCGCTTGATGCTAGATTTATTGGAATCTGGTTTATGTACGCTTGCGGAGCAGGCTGAAAACAAGATTTACTATGCTGAGCTGTTGCAGTTACGGTAGCATATGTGCTGAAATTACTGCCTGTAGTACTGTTGCCAGCAGGTTGTTTGGTTGAAGGCGATTGTTGCTGATCCTGCACGCTATGGCGATGGTGATGGTGCTGATGTGGATGATAATTTGGTGTCGAGTGTTCCGGTTGCTGTTATTTCTGTGATTGGTGACGATGTTGATTTGTTGCTACGGTAGTTGCAGGTGGATGAGGCCTTGAAGATTTCCGTGTACTATGTTGGCTACTTAAATTTTTTATGATGCGTGTACGTTCGATCTATCTTAGCATCTATATGCACTGACATGCCGTCACCTAGAAACGTAATAATATTCTTAGCATTATTCGTGATAGGTGATTGAACCTCCACTAATTTTTGTTTTAATGATTATTATTAGAGCCCGCACATTTCATTTTTACTTACATTCTTTAAATAATTTTTCGATAATGATATCGATTTGGCACGTTTGCGAGAACCGCTGCGTTTTCTAGGCCCTTCGACGACATTTCCCGTAGAAAGACGCGAACGTCTTTTTCCCGGCTTTAAATATTTTAGCAGAGGCATCGTAGATCCACCGAATACTAATGTAGTGAACAACACTATAATCAAAGTAGTAGTAATAATAACGTGGCGTGTCTCGTCGCTTGATAAGTCGAGATGCAAAGACAAAGCGTAGGAAATGGCTCCTCTTAAGCCAGAAAACCACATAATAAATTGCATTTTGCTTGTGATTTTATGCTCACGAAATTTATTTACCACATAAGCTAAAGGAAAAATGTTACAGGCTCTTCCTATTAGGCAAAGGATAATAGCCCAAATACAAAGGACAATTCTACTTGATGTTTAAATAAGAAAATCGCCAAACCGAGATAAGCGAACATGCAAGTTTCGGCTATAAAGGCTAGAGTACGCATGGTTTGTTGCATAATAATCTGTGTAACAGTGGATAAATTAAAATGAGTGTAATGGGACATCACTATACCACAGAATAATATGGCCATTATTCCGCTAAGATGAATGCCCTCAGCCAAAACGTAGGGAGCATAGGTAAAAATTAGCATAAAGGCAAACTCCAAAGAAGGATGCTTTCTCAGATCGATATGATTAAGTAATAAAGCAGAAATTAAAGCAAATCACCCCAATGCCAGCAGAGGCAAAAAACATTTCGCAGAAAGTTTTTAACGCCGAGAATATGGCTTCACCGGTAGTTCCTTGGACATAAGCACGACTGTTCGCCGATTGCGTGATAGTAGTAGTTAAAACAATGGAAATAGCATAATTTAGTGTACTCTCACCAAAAACCAACATGTTCAGTACAGGATCAACGTCCAATGCGTGAAATATGGCTACTGTGGCAACGGGATCCACTGCCGAAATAAGAGAACCAAAGGCAAATGATTCCGAAAAATTTAGACTGTAATTATAAAGAAGACAAAATTTAAATTCTTTTCTTGCACATCTTGGATATTTACCGATAAGCTACTTCAGCTAAGCCCAAAAGCTATATTCCAGCCCCTATGACTAAAGCTGATATAGTGGTTCCAAACACTAAAATTGAGCCAATATTTTGAAAGAAGTTACCCTTATGAAGATTGTAACCCGGTTCAAAAATAATTGGTGGTAGTAGAACCAAAAAGAAGCCGGTAGGCGAAAATACTTCTTCTCGTTTCCAACTGGCATTTTCCCCTGTCATGACTTTAAGGAAGAGACCGATTAAAGCGCCTAGGAATACTACAACAATACTTTCGGGAAGATATTGAAAACCAGTTTGAAACATAAAGTGAATCAGTAGTATGCCCAGCATAATAACGCAAATAACGAAAAACAAGGAGAGGGACGAGTTGTGTTCCTGTTCCACTGCATGGTGATAAGGCAAAGGCGGTTCGGTTACTGCTGATGTCGAATTCTGCGTAGAGTTAGTAGCAGGAGCCACAGTTGTTGTCGATCCATTGTTTGTCGGATTCTTGGGGTCATCAGTTACTCTTGGTACTATTTTTTCATTATTATTGTTGACTGTAACATTTGTTTTAATATCACTAATCATACTTATGTAAGCTTGCTTCATAATACGTAGGTGATCTTGCCACAAAGATCTTGGAATTAAATTCTGTTAAACTTTTGGGATTATATTCGAGCATTCTTACTGCATTGAACAACGAACTCTCAATCACATTATTCACCGAGATTGTTCGTACCAATGGTGAAATAGGGGTAGACATATATGCAAAAGTGGCAAAAATATATGTTCCAGGATTGAGTTTTTACAGAAAGGGTTCTTCACACGAAATCATTTTTAAATGAAAATAGCATGAATAGCATCCATGTATATATGTATATATTATATGTAAGATGTGCAGGCATATACATATATACATGCATGTTACTACAAATTTCCATCACTTTTAAGTGACTTTAAACATTTTTCCAATTTGAGATAATGGTTTGTGATGTAGGAAAGTTAAATTTGCCTTTTTTTTTGGGAATGAGTTGACAGATCGACTTGAAACTACAGGCGACCATAAGAGAAGATGAGATTTAGATATGTTTTACAAATTGCGCAGTTACTGTTTCATCACTTTCTCTCTAACTCGTCTGGCGTTAACATTCATTGAGAGAAGGCAGGAAAGAGATGAGGAATTTACTACATCATATAAAATCATATAAATTCTGAGCTATACACAGGAGCTCTAGAACGCATATACAACGTTTTCACAGTTTCATACGTTCAAAAACATAAATATGTTCGTGCTAGTTCGTGCAACGCTATTCAGGTGACAACTTTTTGCCTTACAGAGGTTAAAGTAAAAATATTAATTTGCTTATTGTACTACCCTCCATGTTTTCCACATCATCACAAGGAGCTATCTCATGAATACTTTTCAACTTTGGGTGCGCATTTTATATTTGCAGGTGATTGTAACGTCAAAGACAAATAATGGTGTGGCTCCCCCGGAATAAGGCAGCTATAAACAGAAATAACGAAGAACAAGTTCGGTCGACCAACATTTCGAGCCATCGTTTTAAATAAAATCGTACACTCGATTGCTTTCGCTGTAAACAGAAAAAATTACAAAAGAGCAAGGCTTCTGTGGTTCATTATTTGATCTTTCTTCTGACCATTTTCCAATCCATAAACAATTTCTGCGCTCCAAGCCATGCAAAAGATCAGATAAATTTCCAAATAAAACACAAACTAGAGTAAGTACAGAAAATACATAAGTTTACATGTTCCAACCGATATTCCTTTCAAAAACGCGCAGCACAATGACGCTGCAGAGGAAAATTTTTAATCGCACGTTGCGACAAGCAATTAAAATGGCAGCACCGAAATTCAAAGATAACCTATTTATTAGTAACGGAAGAAAAACGCATCCTTAGAGGACAACGGAAATATGTAGGTCAGCACTGTTGAAGCAACGCATGACACAGTACACTAGGAAGTTGAAAGCTAAGTTTAGCAGCACAAGACAGAACAGAAGCTACAGTGACACCGTGGTCTAAATTAATACATACGGACCTAATCTAATGCCTTTGTACAAACAAAAAAAGAGCAGCTGTTGCATTGAAAAAACGACTATGAATTTGGTCATATATGAGGGTAATTCAAAAATAATTTGGCAACAACTGAAAGTAAGCGTCTGTATTTGGCTACAACTGAGATTAAGCGTCTGTATTTGTTTACAATTGAAAATTATTCAAAGAGTTAGTCTGATATTTTTTAACAGCTGTTGCATTGAAAAAACGACCATGAATTTGGTCATATATAAGAGTAATTCAAAAATAATTTGACCACAACTGAGAGTAAGCGTCTGTATTTGTTTACAGTTAAAAATAATTCAAAGAGTTAGTATGTATTTGTTAACAGCTGGTGAATTGAAAAAACGATTATGAATTTGGTCACATATGAGAGTAATTCAAAAACAATATGACCACTACTGAGAATAAGCGTCTGTATTTGTTTACAATTGAAAAGAGTTAGTCTGTATTTGTTAACAGCTGATATGAGAGCATATGAGAGTAATTTAAAAAAAATTTGGCCACAATTGAGAGTAAGCGTGTGAATTTGGCCACATCTGGGAGTAAGTGTCTATATTAGTTTACAATTGACAATAATTCAAAAAGTCAGCTGTTTAACTGGCTGTTGTTATTCTTGTTGGAATTAGAATTTTTGTGTATAATTTTTCGACGTTTTTGCCTTTGTTTTTCGTTTCTTAATTTTAAGGTTTTCAATATTTTATTTCAAGAGAAGTGTTGAAAAGCCTCAAAAGAAGATGCTTATCATTTGGTGAGAGAAACTAAATTTATGGTGGGCAAAAAGGCGAAGGAGTGGTATTGGGAGAAGATACAAGAGACCTTAAGCAAAATTGGCCCCAAAAAGACTATTATAGAATGGAAAAAGGTAGGTTGTTGTAGGCTTTAAGCGCATATGACCAAAATGATCAATAAATTAGTGGTAAGCAAACGAAATTCAAAAAATTTCTATAATTTTTGTAAATGTGTTAACTTTCTTTTCATATTTTTCGTATCATTAAAAATATTGCTCATATGACCAAAGCTGAAATGGAATATTTGGATTGGTCTCTTTTGGGTCCGGGTCTGTTGTTCCCTGTTGTTTAATTGCGTAGTGCCAGAAAGATTGTTACCCCGATTGACCCTAATTTGGGCTGCTCAGGACTTAATGTGATACTGTGCGCAATCGGTATTAGAGGTCAATGGGTCCAAGTACGCTTGAATGTCCGTTTGCGAATATTTGCCTTCCAATAGAAATCAGCAAGAATGTTTAATTATGGAAACTACATTTTTCAACGGTTAGGTGCTACTTGTTTGTTCTAAAACATTCACTTAAAGTTAAATACGTTTGTATATTTACATCAAGTAGATTAGCAGTGGTATACAGTTTTAAATGGATCATTTCAAAGTATTTTCATTTGTACTTTAATATAAAATGAATCTTTTTGAAATGTCTCGAACGGAATTTGCTGATTACAATCAAAAATATGGAGTCAAGTAAGAGAAATACTAGAAAGGAAATAGTCTCAAAATTCAAATGAATATTTGCCATACACGTTTCACAATGTTTAGTGAGAATTTTTTCATTTTTACAACTTGTTTACTTCGAACTTACAAAATTAACTTTAGTTACAGACTATCCACTGTGTGCATCATTATTTTGTATGGCATTAATTGTCATAATGTATTATAATAAAAAAATGTACAATTACGATAAGGAAAACCAATATACGGACTGAAGATTGAACTACGATGGTTCTGATATCTACACACTTAAGAAATGTCCATAAGACGATCTAATAAGTTGAAGACAAGTTTGTAGAGCATATGTTCATCAACAAAGTATTACGAATTTCCTTTGACAATATTATTTTTCACATATATAGAAAAGAAGTGGTAACATTCGGAAAGACAAATAGGATATGATCAGGAGATTGTAAGACTCCACGTAAAGATTTGTTTACTATGTTAATTTTGAATAGATGATCATTACATCTCGTGTGATTGAACATCAGTTTGTTAATAAGATAGACAACGTCACGTCTGAGTCCACAATAAATAAACCGAGGGGCTTTGTTTATTTGTGGAAATAAAGAGTGACGACCGTAAGATGAATTATCTCACCGCTGTTGACAAAAAAGAAACTGAACGTTTTTTGTCAACTGTGCTCAGATGTGCAAGATTTTAAACACGATCATTCAAATGAGATTGTCTGGAAGGTGCAATTATATCTGCAGTGTTGTTGCTAAGAGTATCTGGGGGATCTGATTGTAAAGCGGATAAGGCAGATTTACTGTTTGGCACTTGTAACGCCCGCGAACAAAATTCAGGGAGGGTGTCGGTCAGTCCGCTTTTACCACGAATGTCATAATAACGGCATGCCGTTATATGACATCGCGGGATTTTACTGTTACTCTGCATAATAGCGGCTAGCCGTTAGGTATGCAGAAGAGCAGAGAGAGCGAAAAATCGTGCGAAGAAATTCGGTGGTGGTTTTCTCTCGTTTGCTGATCGCTAAAAGCAGTCAAGCATTAACTACAGAAATGGACAGTCGAGAATTTCCTTTGTGTGCGAAAACTAAAGAATTTAAATGATTAAACCGGAATTTAAAGAAATTAACCAAACCATACAAAATTGGTTTTGTGACAACCTGAATTAATAAGACGAAGCCAAACACGGCCTGTTAAAAATAACCATAAACTACAAAGAATTGTTTCGTTTCTTAACTAAGTAGTTTTAAAAATGAATTTTGTTAATAAATACTAATTTGGTAACATTGCAAAATAAAAAGATATCAAGGCGTGCTCGTTAAACATACACCAATATTACTATAAATTGTAAGGAAGCGATTTTGTTTCCTTACGAAATACAAGTCCGTCCGCCTTAGACATCTATCCCCAATCCGCAGTCAGCAAGTCCGATCTGTCCACGCATGCCGTTCTGTAAGCAATACACGGACAGCCCCCTCCAATATCAAAATCATAAAACACACACTAAGTATACCTATACCTTGTACAGATAAAATCATAATATCACACACTGAATATGCCTATACCTTGTAACGAGAAAAATGTCTAACATCTATTGTACAGGCCCACGTGAGTTAATTCATAGAAACACACACCACATGTGTGTAAAGAGAAAAGTACAAGCACATAGTGAGGATGCCTCTGTAAAACCACAGAAGCCCACCACAGCACAGATGAAAAACCCCAGTGTACCAAAAAGCTTAGATCCAAATCTCAAAATGTGTTAGCGGAGTCAAGAACCCAAATAAAAGAAAAACTTAGTTGCAAGAAATCAATATGTTAAGAACACAAGTAGAATCTCAAAATGTTTAAGAACTCGAAGGTTAAACAAAACTCAAAGCACAAATACTAGTAGAATCTCAAGAACTCAAAGGCTAAATAAAACTCAAAGTATAAATACAAGCAAAACCCCAACACGTTTAACATGCAAGAAGTAAGCTTAGGTAGAAAATCCTTGCATGCAAAACAAACCTCAGCAAGAGTCTCTACGT
>NW_023998565.1:2661650-2662129 GCF_014805625.2 Glossina fuscipes
GATCCTGGATTGACTGGGTATACCCTGCCTAAGGAAACTCGTTACAAAATATAAATAAAATTTTTATATAAACAATTGCGTTGTAACGAGTTTCCTTAGGCGAGGTATGACTCAGCCAATCCAGGATCCGTTGCAAGAAAATTTTTAATAAATAATCAGGCCCTTCGGGGGAGAAAGGTGTTATGATCTCTTAGCTTTATTGGTTCCTCTTTACTGGACGGAAGTATGAAGTGGCTGGGGCAAGGAAAAGAAACCAGCGAGGTGACCCGACTTTGTTGCGCGCTTACCGTTTTATTTTCTTTTCTTACGACGTTAGACTTTCACTTTCTGTTCGATCTTAATATCGCGGGGCGCTGGAAGAAAAGAACCGAAAACTTTGCCAGTGTCATAGCTGCTTAGGCTCGCCTGTTTCTCCCTGGTTGGTGGGTGAGTCCAGTAATAAGATAGTAAAAAAAAAAGTCTCTCCGTCCTTCAGGGAT
>NW_023998565.1:2662139-2662509 GCF_014805625.2 Glossina fuscipes
GGATGGCGATTAATACTAACCAGCGCATCCCCTATCCGTAAAGTCAAAAAAAAAGAGATTTGTTATGATGTCTGCAACCACTTACCTCCAGGCAGCTATGACACCGAAATGAACGAGTCTGTGCGATGCGCTGTTCTTTTATAGCCTGAGTCTCACTCGCCTGTCCTCATGCCAACATGCTCTATGTGTTTATATCAGTTTGGGGTAATATGCTTATGGGTATGCTTAGCTTAGGTTGGCTGCCGTCGCAACCTCAGTTGCGACTTGCATGATCCTACTTATACACAACTTAACCAACTTACATCTAACTTATTGCTATGTGCGTTCAAATGTCTACTCACAAGCACTCAGGTACCAAATCGCGTGATTC
>NW_023998565.1:2662519-2713824 GCF_014805625.2 Glossina fuscipes
AGCACTCAGGTACCAAATCGCGTGATTCGATCACCGTTAGGTATGTGGGTGCTAGTGCACTGTGTTTGCATGTGTTTTGTGTGTTTTTACATGTGTGATCGTGTCTTTGTACAATGTGTGTATGTAGTTTATGCATTATCGTATGTTTTTACTATTTCTTTTCCTACCTACGTTCAATTCTGCTTGTTTTGTTTACCCTAACGGTGCATAGAGATTCTTGCTGAAGTTTGTTTTGCATGCATCGATTTTCTACCTACGTTCAATTCTGCTTGCTAAACATTTTGGGATTTTACTGGTAATTAGACCTTGGGTTTTTTTTTACTACGTCTTTCACACATTTGAGTAGTTATCTATATTTACGTACTTATTTACAACTGAGCAATTATTACATTTGGCATACCTAGTCGCATTTGGAGTAGTTCTCTCCAGTTGAATGCTTACTCACATTTGGGTAGTTATTTTCTTTAATGTTTACATACTTATTTACAATTACATTTGAAATACCTATTCGCATTTGGAGTAGTTCTTTCCAGTTGAATGCTTACTCACATTGAGTGGTTTTTTTTATATATTTACATGCTTATTTACAATGGGGAGGGTTGCTCATCTCTTATTCGGACGTGCGCGGACAGAGCGGACTGGCTAGTTGCTTATCGTAGACGGTTGTCTTAGGCGGACGGACTTGTTCTTCGTAAGGAAGCAAAATCGCTTCCTTACAGCGTTAAATACCAAAATATTGATAAGAAAGATTTAACTAAAAAGTTTTAGAATATGTAAACTCCTGTTATTAAAATTCATGGAGAGTAAAAAAAAAAACAAAAAAAAAAACCTTTAAATTCCGTGTGACATTCTTTGACATCTGTTTGTTCATATGCATGTTTTGTCAGATGCATTGAAAAAACAAGAGAGAAAAGGAAGAGAAAAAAAAGAGAATTCGGTAAACTCTCAGTTAGTTGCATGGGTGTGGAAAGTTTAAGAGATGAAAGTGTACGAAAAGCTTGATCGCAAGAGAGTCGCCCTTTTCTCTTCGAACGGTGAGGACATTACAGTTTTTATCGCTCAGAAACAAACGCGTTAAGTGTTAAGCGTTTTTAAAAGAAAGAAGAAATTTAAAGTTTTTCTATTGCTTTTTATTGTTTAAATGAAGAAGTAAATAAATGAAAATCTAATAAATGTTAGAATTGTGAATTTAACATTCTGTGTTTGGTTTCGCAATTTATAAACGGTTGTAATGCATACCATTTCGGTTGAAGACACCATTTTCGTTTAGAATGCTTTATAAGAAATATGAAAGAAAATGATAAGTGTTTATGTGCGGATATAATTGCAAATATTAGCTGACCTTTCTACCATTATTCAGGCATTAAATAAATTACTTATGTACATCATGAAAGAAATTTGTAACAAACAAAATTTGTCATTTGTAACCTCTTGGCAAAAAATTTTAAATCTGAATGTGGGGCTAGGCGAAACACGCTATCGCCGGCGGAAGGGAGGTGCGCGCGCGCGATGGGAAGTAAGGGGGACCATGGGCAGTTACTGACAGACTAGAACCGGACCAGCGAACGACGGACAATAGACTTTATAAACGGTCGTAGACCGTTGTATGGACCAAATGTCCTTTGGTTTGAATGCTCTTGAAATTTAAATTTAATTTCTTTTTTTTAATTTTTATTTTATTGTCATGCGGCACAGCATACCACCTCAGGTTTATGAAATCTTAATATTCAAGATGTTGAGGTGATTGTTACAAATATCATATAAGCCCTCAGCTGGGTTTTTTTTAAAAATTAATGGCTTTACCGAGATAAGAGAAACGTATATCACGTTATTCATCGAGTGAAATACAGAGGATAATAAGACCAGAAGGTCCAGCAAGCTTGTCACAGGAGTCGATAAAGAGTTGTGAGAGAAGGGAACAACGAGAAGAAGCGATACACTGAAAATTCTCACAGTACGTCAAAGATCTGAGATTGACATGTTACTACTGACATGTTCACAAAATAATTTCCATCATTCTTGAGAAGGAAAACCTTGATTCTAGAAAACGGGAAAGAAGAAAAAATTGAAGATTTGCCACATCAAGGATGATTGAAATTAATGAAATAATATTACCAGCTGTGGAAACAGAAAGCTTCTCAGCCAGGACTTGCTTTAGTCAGGAGTCTAAGGTCGGCGGAACAATGACATCTGTTACGTTATAATTTCGATTGAACGCAGCTTATGCAGCAGGAAGAACTAATAATTGGTGAATCAGCAGGAGACCTCCCTTCGCAGGTTAAAGATTTTTGATATTTTAACAATGACGTTGGAGCTGTTGCGTTGTGGAGGTTATTAATGGCTATCCGACGATGACTACTATGTAAACCTAGCACAGAGTACGTCTTTGGATGCTATATCGGAAATTATGAAAATTATGGAAGGTAAAATTTGCTCATCAATGTCGACCCAACAATTTCTAGCCATTTCATCATTTCATTAATACATTGGCTCAAATCTCATTTATCAAACCCATTTTTAAAGCCATCTAAGCGAAAAGTAGTTTCAAAATTTTAGGGAATGATTGTTAGGTTCCAACGGGCCTGTATGCTTGCGAGCGGAATATAAATGCATAAAGTGTTATAAAAATGAACGTTTATTTAATATATTTGTTGCAAAAGAATTTACAAAACCGTACTACAAAAAACAAAAATATAAAAAAATAAATGACGTGTAATATGTTATTTTCTTTGCTGTCTTTAAGAATTCATTAAACTATTCAGGATCTCGTCTTAAATGTTTCTCAAATACTTTTAGAGCATCTTGTACAGTGAATGGTAAGTTAACATGAGAATATTAAAAACAGCCGGCATTTTCCATTTTTAGAAATCACATATTATATTAGGCAAGATAAACTTTTTTTTTTACATACTGTGAGGGGCTATTTCGCCCAAAACCTGGGTCCAGGCTTTCCGACATAGAAATGTCAGATCGTTGGCAGGTAGGTACGGGTCGTGTGTCAACATTGGCCACTGTAGGGCTTGTAATTTGTTTGCCTGACCCTGGGTGACGACTTGTAATGGACGTTGCCTCTTAGAAATCGATCGCTAGGTTGTCCTTTGGGCGCGCGTAGTTGGTGTCATAGGCCGCTACAGACCCCGACTCAACCAGGTTGACTCGTTGAACTTGGTCACTGTTGCTGGTCTCGTAAGCCGCTGTGGGCTCTAAGATGGTTTCGCAGGGAAGTGGATTGCCGCTATCAAGTTTCGGCGCAAAAGAAGGGCGTTGCTTTCGTATGTCGTAGGTCTCGCTGCAGAGAGTCGACTTAGGGTGATTTCGTTGCCTTGGCTGGGCAGGACTTCGCCCTTGTTTAACAGTGAACCTGTCTGGTAGTGTTGCGCGTTGTGGTCATGGTGTATTCGCTAGGCTGTGGAATACTATTGCTCGCAAGGCAGGTTCGTCTCGAGGTCCATTTGGATCCCCTCGCTGGTGATTGACTGCACGGTAGTCGGCCGCAGATCAAGCAGTCCTCGTGGGTTCGGGCAATTATACTGGTGGTGTCCGCCCTGGGCACATCATCGGCACGCCGTCGCCGTATTTATTCGCCTAGCTTGCCGCATTGGGTCCGGTGCCCACGCCATGTTGTTCGGCAGATCGCGCCGTCGGTCGCCTGGTTGGAATTCTCTGTGTGTTTCTCTGGGAGCTTCACATGGCATGTTGCCCGTCGGAATCGCCTCCAAATCGTAGGCGATCTCCGTGAGTTCGGCCAAATGGGGGAAATCTCGGCGCTGTATGTACCACAGGTAATCGGGGTGTGTACAAATGCATTCTAATTTCTGCTCTTTCGTCATGGTGGTATGGCGCACCAGATCTTGCAAGGCCAGTACATAATCTTGAAATTTTTCTCTCGGTCCCTGGATGCGTCGGCAGATATCATCTTCGAGTCGGGCGAGGTGTCGCGATGAAAAGAAGAACCTCCGAAAATCGGCCTTGAACTTCTCTCAAACCGTCCAGCGTTGATTGTTGCTGAGGTACCACGTTAAGGCCCAGTCGCGTAGCATCACCACCATGGTGGCGTGTAAAGGGTCTTTGTCGACACTATATGCTTCTGCTAGCTCTTCGGCCCGCTCAATGAAGGCAAGTGGCTTTTTATTGCTGGTAATGTTGAGTCCCAATCTGCTGACTACTTCGGCGGCAGGTCTTGTGTCGGCCGCTATCGGGAGTGCTCCGCCAATTGGGGCGCCGAGCTGGATGGTTTCGCTGATGCTGTTGGCTGGTGCCGAGATATTGGGGTATAATGCCGGTGCCATTTTGCTGTTCGTTGTCGTCACCGGAACGTGCAGGATTTCGGCGTTCGTCGATGGGTGTAAATTTTAGTAATAAGGGGAAATAAACAAAGTTACTAACTTCCCTGGGCGCTTTGAGTACTCTTTTCTTTATCACTTTTTCCTTTATTTTTTTTTTTGTTATTATACTTTTTTATTGTTTATTTTTGTTTCTTTTTCTTTTTTTTTAAATTTCCTTTGGTCCGTACAAGTTTCTAAGGGGAGTTAATAGCCTATGTCTATGTATTGTGAGGAGCCAAAGTCGTCCCTCGTTTTGGCCTCACACTTTCTCCGTCTCTGGTGTGGGAAAGTGCTAGTATAAGATAGAGAATAATTTAGGGACTAAGTGAGAGAGTAAGCTAGAGAACAGACGAGAGAATAAGGTAGAGCACAAGGGAGAGAATAGGTTAGAGAATAAGATTAGATTAAGAATAGGGTAGGGTAGAATAGTAGAGAGTTTTTAGTGAGTCAAGTCAGGGAAAGGGCTCGCTCGCAGAAGTAAGATTTTTGGATTAGGTTAGTTTTAGGAAAAATATCGAATGAAGTGCTGAATTCTTACAACTAGAAAGATTACGTTTAATAAATTTTCTTGTGAAGTATAACCTGGGGCCGCTGAGCTACCTCAGCACCAGGTTCGGGTAAAATAGCTCTTACAGTAAATTGTCTTTTTTGTTTGTATATAAAGTTATTACTATTAGGGGTAAAATATATATATATTTTTTGTTTATTATGCTTTCTTTTCCTTCCCTTTTCTTTTGTTTTTTTTTGCTTTATTATTATCTTACGAGTATCTTATGTATATGAACGTTTTTATGATTTCCCACGTAATTAGGTTTCAGTATCCTTTTTTTTTCACTAGGATCTGTAAGAAAAGAGTAAATTATTAAAATGTTCCTCTGATTATATCTAAAAAAAATTATTTGCTTTTTTCTAGAACTTCTTGGCTGGTTTCGTTGCCTTCGCTTGTATGCGTTTGGTCGTCTACTAAAATTTTTGCGTATATGTTCATTTTATGGTGAATACGCGCTCGTTTTTGAATAATCTTACAAAGGCGATCGGGCACAAATTATTGCTGTTAAGATTTTCCTTTGACGATTTGATTTACCTGGCTTGTTTATTTTTTTTGTTTTGTCTCTGAATAGTATTCACTGATTTAATTGCAGATGTTCCATGAATTTTCCCTCTTGGAAATTTTATCAGAAATTTTTTTTTTTTTTTTTTGTATTTTAAGCATAGTATTGCTCGCAAAACACTTTCTTGCCATTTCAAAGTTCAATTCAACTTTTATGATTTTTCCAAACATTATTTTTTTTTTTGTGCATTTGTGCAATTTTCTTCTCTCTCTAGTTCGATTTTCACCTATTTCACAATCGTCTTTTTTTTCATTGAGATATGTCCTTGGTCGGACGCCACTTGTGAAGGACTATTTTGCCCAAAACCTGGCGCTCAGCGACTCCAGGTTGTATCTCACAAGGCATTTCTTTGTTTCGTCCTTTGTATTAAATATCGTTGGAAGTAATTTATAAACGAGTTTTTTAATAGTATAAATTCATTTTTAAACTTTGTCTTATATTTTCTATTTATTCATAGTAACTTTTGGTATTTTCGTTTGTTTATTATAATTTTCTTTCTGAGGATGAGATTTCTTTGTTCCACTTCAAATATAAATCCATGTTCTTGATTCAAAGACCTATTAGCACCAGGCAACTTACTAACAACATCAATCATTTTTTGTAAAAATCGCATTTGCCCCTCACGATCTACGATTTTTCAAAATTTAATTCTTCCGCCGTGTACAAACCCGCGAAAAAGCCTGCGTCCCTTATAACCTAAAAATAATTGTAAAAATCTCATTTTCTTTAATATCGGATCAATATTTCATAGTTTTTTACCGCATTAAAGACGTCATGCAGAAAACGAAACGGTGACTTCTTCAGCATCTTTTCACTTAATGCCGGTTTTTTAACATATTTACCCAAAGTTATTATAACTGAAGGATTTAAGATGTTATCAGTCATAGTTTTTTAAAAATTCCTTCTATTAAAAATGATATACTAAAAGTGAAACATGCTTAAAGGAATATTTAGTTACTAGTCGTGGCAACGGATTTTCGTATCCTTGGTAATTTGAAGCCAACGATGCCACAGAACGTTTTTCCCTTTGACTCAATTATGGTTGAAAAGCAAATTTAGTCAAGCATGACGCTCATAAGAATGGATTTATATGCAGTAGAAATGATTTCAAGGGATTTTAAGAAATTGAAAAAAAAGGAAAGGGTCTCAAAACCTTTTTAAAGCGCATGTGGTATGAGGATATATTGAGGATACGTCCGGATATACACAACACCCAAAAAGACTTCCGAAAATCGCATTTCATTACACCGATCGATTTAGAAATGCCTTCTGAATTGATCCAAATTCGTGTGTTAATAATGATCTATTAATTTTTCATTCTTATTAAATAATTCGCATAATTTGTTAATGAAATTTATACTAAATCCAAGATTAAAAAAAAAAATTTGTAAATATTAGTTTAGGGAAAAAGAAATCCATTATTTTTTCGGTAGATGGCTGCACTGATAGATTTCTCGTAAAGTATCGATCAAACAATTTCCGATACTGTACATTTACATACTGTACATTTCGCAGTAAAAAAAATTCTTTTGCTGTTTTTTGTTTGGTGCATTCAGTTGTGAGTTACAGCGTGTTAAAAATGGAAGTGAACAAAGAGAAAATTCGATACATTTTACAGTTTTTCTTTGACAAAGGCGAAAATGCAAGCCAGGTGGCTAAAATTGTGAATGGTGTTTATGGTTCCGATACTGTAACAGCCAATTATGTGCAATTTTGGTTTCGTAGATTCCGTTCAGGAATTTTTGATGTTAAAGATGCACCTCGCACAGGTAGGCCGGTCGTCGAAAATGTCGATAAAATCGGAGAAATGATCGAAGTTGACCGGCATGTTAGCAGTCGTAACATCGCCCAGGAGCTAAAAATCGACCATAAAACAGTTTTAAACCATTTACACAAAGCTGGATTCAAAAAGAAGCTCGATGTTTGGGTGCCACACCAATTAACAGAAAAAAACATGATGGATCGAATTTCCATCTGCGAAGGCTTGGCCAAACGGAATGAGATAGACCCATTTCTTAAACGGATGGTGACTGGAGATGAGAAATGGGTCACATACGATAACCCTGTGCGAAAACGATCGTGGTCAAAGAGCGGTGAAGCACCTCAAACGGCCAGGAAGGTTTTGCTATGCATTTGGTGGGACTGGAAGGGGATTATTTATTATGAGTTGCTTCCATATGGCTAAACGCTAAATTCTGATCTCTACTGTCAACAACTGGACCGTTTGAAGATAGCGATTGACCAGAAACGGCCAGAATTGGCCAACAGGAGAGGTGTCGTGTTCCACCAGGACAACGCTAGGGCACACACATCTACAGTGACTCGCCAGAAACTTCGGGAGCTTGGTTGGGAAGTTTTAATGCATCCGCCATACAGTCCGAACTTGGCACCAAGCGATTATATCTTTTTCTTGCCTTGCAAAATTTCTTTAATGATAAAAAATTGGAATCTAGGGAGGATTGTGAAAATCGACTACTAGAGTTTTTTGCAAATAGAGACCAGGACTTCTATGAGGAAGGCATTTTGAAGTTACCTTTAAAATGGCAACAAATCATACAACAAAACGGTGCATATTTGACCCAAATCGGACAATCCGAAGCATGTTAAATAAAGTCCTGAAGTTCATATAAAAATAATGGATTTCTTTTTCCCCAAACTAATAGTTAATTCTAAGAACTTAGCGAAGGAGGGGTTTTCATTTTTGGGTACTGAGCTTTTCTCAATTCCATCGAAATCGAAAGAAGCGTTCGACGATTCTTATGGATTTCTTGATTATTCCTAACCAAAGTGACAACGTCTGCTCTCTAATAATTTTGAGTTGGTGCGTTTTCCACCTCCAATCGTACCCATTTCCCCGGCATCTTCTATTCTACTTTGTTATATCCCATCTAAGGCGAGTGCCTTTAAAAGTGGTTCGGATCGATAAGCATTTTCGGTCATTTCCCATACAACGCCCCATCTTGAAAATTGGTTAAACGTATTTCGACAAAACTGTTAGTATGAAACATTCAGTTCGGTTGTGCCAACTTTTTGAACCTCCTCTCAATAACCGCTTTGGGGTTCTATACAATTTTCAATATTTCATGGTGGAAATTTGTTCATAATAATAAATTGACAAAGAATTTGAATTGACCGAATTTGAACCACGTAGATCTAGTTTTTGATACCATCGCTTACAAGAACTCTCAGGATATGCAAAAAGGGCCTTATACGCTAAAAAGGCCTAATTGTCAATATTTTATAATGAAAAGTTGTTCGTGGCAGTAATTTGACATTGAAATTGAGAGGACTGAATTTCAATCACATGGGCCTATTCCTTTCAACTTTTTCTCCACTCTATGTAAGAGTTCTCACGAATAGTGAGTCCCACAATAAGTTTTTAACGAAGTTTATGACGAAATGGTGGCAATTTAGCCAAAAAATTAAAGGCATGGAATTTGGATCAGGTGGGTTTATTTTTTAGACTCTAACATATGTGGGGATTATTACGAAAAGCAAGCCCTCAAGAAAGTCCAATTTTTAATTTTGGAAATGGAAAAATAATAAAATTGTTGCTTGATTTGAATCAGACGCCAATGTGATGTTTTGGCCATTTCCCAAAATACTTTCTTGGGCTTTCATGAAAAGCATGCCTTTGCATGAAAATAATGTGCAATTTTTGGCGAATAAGTGCACTAGACGAAGTCATGCAGGACATCTAAAGTCGGCCTTGCTTGACTATGATCTACTTACTTGTTTCTCAAAGACACAATGAATTTTAATTGTGTTTTTTATCTATTTCAAAAGTGCCAATTTTTGATTTTCGGTTTAAATAAGGCTCAATCATGAGCCCAGGTCTAGCAGTCATAATAAATTAAATACATACATGGTTAAACCTTAAGATTAATTTCTTAATTGCGTGTCGAGAAGAGAACCTGCGTGTTCTCAGTTTCTCAATCCAAATGCTTTTGGAAATTATTTAAACTCCAAGTGTCAAATCATAGACGAAGCCTGATTACATTTTTCGATATTTACACGCACTATTATTATAGTGATTTTGCGAAATTCTTTTCCACGAGATTTCAAGCTACCTCGAGCAACGGAAAATTTATGGTACATAATTTTAATGGATGTAGTATTTTGTTCAAATTCTAGCGAACAAATATCTTATGGTCAGTTTTGGTTGGTTCAGCATCATGAGCCTTGTTGGCGTACACGTTCCTTCCCTCAATACATATTTTTATTAGGCGAATGTCTTCGGCGCAACAAAACGATATAATCTTTACCTTTCCCTCACTGAAACATTTTAATCACGATTCCTTTACTGCCGACAGCATTTCCTATTGTTTAAATAAAAGGCCATAAAAATTACTTTGATTTAACGGTTCTTCCAAGTTTTTTAAATGTACCTTATTGTGTACATCATGTTTAATAAATTTCATGTTAACGATAGTGTTGTTCGTTTATTCTCTAAGCTATTATAAGTCTTTCCAAAAGCTGCAATAAAAACCATTGCTTTTTATATTTAGAAAAAGTATATATAAAAATACTTATCATACACTCAATTTACAAAGTACGTCTTACGTATAATAAATCAAGCATTAATTGTTCAGATTACTTTTCAGGTAAAAATTATTGTCAGTTTTTCAATTTTGTTTAGTTAATTTTAGTTTTTCAATTTTTCTTTTTCGCTTTTTACGGTTTCATTATTATCCGTTTTGTTAATTTGTTTCGAACTGTTAACAGATTTATCTGCGTTTTTCTCCTCTTTGATCGTCATCATCACCGTCGTCCTCGTCATTGAATTGCTGAATTATTTAAAAGTTTTTTCATTGAGTCGTTTTGTATAACAACGGTAAACAATAACTTGACATTTTCGCCCATCGGTAATGATTTATTAGATGACTCAGCTGGGTAGTGTAAGTAAGAGTCCCCACTATACGAAAATCATTTACTCGACTGTCGTAATTTCATGGGCTGTCTTGTGATCTTTCAGCCAATCTATATAAGCCGTATAATCTCCATTGGCAGGTAATGACGGTGTCACGATGCAGATGACAAGGAATCAGGATGTAAAACCATTGTCCAATAAAATCTTATTCAGTTTATGGGTAGTGAAATCCAAGCAGGGACTTTGCGTTTGTGCATTACAAAGGTTTTCCAGCACCTCTAAAATTATTAAAATCCCCTTTAGACGTAGCTTCTTGTGTGTAATCTTCTATTACACGATCAAAGTTGTATTTAGTTTTATAAAGATAGTTCCTAGCAAAAAAGCCGCCTTTTTTTAAGAAAGCTTTTTCGTCAGCTTGTGAATTATCCATACGATGTTTTAAAACAAGTGCCTGTGCTTTCATAGCCTTTATTTCCTGATAATGTTTTTGACGCTGAAATAAATTTCCCGCACCGTATCCATCGTAAGTTAAATAAATAAATACTGACGATGTTGGGGAGAAAACAAAAAATCAGTAAAGTGGAAGTTGAAAGGTATGCTCTCTTCCTGAATTTTAAAGGCTATCTTTGGCTGATCGTGTACTGAATTAATAACTAGCATCCAGGCTTGTTGAAACGATGATGTTTGCCCAAAGAAATGCTGACAATGCCTTCTTTTTCATAAGTATCACATAGGTGTGAGTTTGCTATTGTTCACTATTGTTCTCCATAAGACATAATAAACCTAAAGGTATTCCCTATGAACAATAACATGGCCAGTAATGTCAACCATCAATAAGATCTTACCATCACAAGCTCTTTTGTCTTACTATAT
The DNA here is from genome assembly GCF_014805625.2 of Glossina fuscipes. Classification (NCBI taxonomy): domain Eukaryota; kingdom Metazoa; phylum Arthropoda; class Insecta; order Diptera; family Glossinidae; genus Glossina; species Glossina fuscipes. Next base: position 2,673,700 of record NW_023998565.1, read on the forward strand.
GTTTAAGGTTTAACTGTACAAAAATCATTATTATGAAATAAACAGCGTGGAATCTATCAATGTTGTTCGCCAAATTGCTTCTGCTTCAATATGCAGAGGAACCAATTTAGTTATATATCCTTTTCATCCTCTTCATCAGACGTAGGAGCTGCAATGCTGTTAGTATATGCTGGTGGATGCGCCAGAACGTGATCAACAAGACCCATACTTTTAGCCTTCTTAGGGCTCATGTAACTGTCTATCTCCATAAGTTCGTAGAGTCTTTCGTATGAGAGCATTGTGTGTTTCACATAGATATTAGTTGTTTGTTCCTTAAGTTTAATAATTTCTCTGGCTTGAATTTGTATATCAGTAGCCTGGCCCTGTGAAAATACGCTAATTTGTTGAAATATACTTGTATCATCATATTATATTGAACGCACCTGAGCGCCACAAGAATGTCGATGAATCGTGATTCATGCGTTGGGCAGTGATATCGCATTCCCGGTTCTCCGGCGGTGGGCGGCACATTTTATTTTTTTACATTTTATTTATTTATTTTAATCCTACTTATACATGAAACTAAACAAATAACAGTCGAGTTCAATTGGCACTTAAAGCAAAACTTATATTAAATTAATAATAAAACTTAGCATAAGTACAATAAAATAAAATGAAAAAAAAGCATGTACACAAGCAGCATAGAGCCACACTTACAACCGGTACAGAGCCAAATTGCCAATGAACCCCTAAGCCATCGCAAACATGCATTTTTAAGGATAGAAGCTAGGTTAAGTAAAACATAGGTAAATCGCGCGTATTAAGCAATGTTGCTTTAATGGACTTTAAAGAGTCCGATAACGAGAATAAGTGATAGACGTCATTTAGGTTCTTGCAAACGACACGGAGCGGATTAAACAACTCATAATTATATTTATACTGACTAAGCGTAACCAAGATAAAGTGCCTAGAGAAACGGTTGGGGACATTAAAGCTTATTTCACCAAGTAATAAAGGCGAGTTAATAGCACCATTTTATTACTTTGATTAAGAAGGAATAGCCAAGAACAAAATTATGTTTCTCGAGAGGCGGTAAGGACAACAGAAGCAACCTATTTGCATAGGTGGGAAGAGAGGCAATTGGCTCCCAATCCAAATTCCCAAGGGCAAACAGCAAGAAGTGCTTTTGAGCAGATTCATTTGAATCTACATAGCACCTATATGAAGGAGATCACACGACAGAGGCATACTCGAGTATAGGTCTGACCAAGCACATGTGCAGCCTTTCCTTAATGTAAGGATCACCAAGCTCGTTGGACCACCTCTTATAAAACCAAGCGCGGACCTAGCTTTGCTTAACGAGAGCTCAATATGCAGGTCAGAACGTAATCTATGGTCAAATAGAACGCCTAAATTTGTGGACGTATCGACGTCCTCCAACTTATGCGAATCAATGAAATGCTGAGTAACGAATGACTCTCTTCTTGAGAATGAAAGCTTCGTACATTTATTTAGATTTAGCTTTAGAAGAATCAAAGAGCACCATGCAACTAAATTATTCAAGTCACTTTGAAGCTAATGTGATTGCGATTCTACAGAGAAGGAAGAAAGCAGTTTCACATCATCAGCATACATTAAGATCTTACTGGAATTAATCACCGATGGGAGATCATTAATGTTCACTGGGAATTCATCCGAGGTGATGAAGCTAAACAAAACCCTGAAGGATCTATTGTGCAGATATGAGCTTATCCATTTCATTAAATAGAAAGGGAAGCCAGAGGCTTGGAGTTTAAAGATAAGTAAGTTATGGTTAAACAAATCAAACACTTTACTTAAAGCATTGTATATTATATCTGTGCGAGAGCCACTAGAAACATCCTTGAAAACATGACAAGTAAACTCTAACAAGTTGGCAATTATATTCCACGTATTATTATTATTATTATAATTTTAGACTAATGAAATAAATTCTTAGACTAAAAAAAAGACATTGAGCACTAGCAACACAGGCTATCGGCTCTAATTTAAATAAGTGGATATTGGATAATGAGCTTAGTAGTATTAAAAAAGTAATATATTGAATTGATATTCTGTTCTGAAGCTGATTGTAGAATGTCCAAAGGGTTAATCGTTCCAAGTGCAATACTTCTAGCCAAGAAAAAGTTAAGGCAGTCGCAGAGAATGTGCTTTATGGTGAGAGTTTGTCCACAACTGCAGATTGGGGAGGAAGACTTCTTCAAGATCCATTGGTGGGTTGCAATTGTATGACCAAGTCGAATTTTCGAAAATGTTTGGATCTTCATTTTCTCAACATTAGTTGGATATAAAGGTGGAGTTAATTGAGGTTTAATGGAAGAGTAGTTTTAATGATGGTACTTTAAATTTTCTTCTGCAATTTTCTCTTTAACTTTTCTTCCAATGTATCATAATTAGAGGAGCAGAAGCGGCATCCTTTGCCGCTCGTTCAGCCTGCTCATTTTCCAATAAACCGATGTGCATTGGTACCCATAGCATTTTAATTTTCCGTCGGGTGTTATAATTATATTCCTTAATTTGTTGATGGTGCTCCATCTCGAAGTCGAAGGATTCCGAATAGCTTGTCTTACAGACAAACTGTCGGTAACAATGACAATTTTGAGTTTGTTTTTATGGGCAAGGTTCGCAGCGTAAAGGATAGCTCTGGCTTCGGATATTGCAAGTAACACCAATAGCTTGTAAACAATCAGTAATAAAGGCAGAAGCAATCTCCAGACATCACATGCAGCATTTTGACAGTATACTGTAGAATTATCGATTTATCGTCATCTACCTGTTCAATAATCATTTATGCTTAGATTTCACTTTTATATATTTCCACATAATGTAAACGTAGGTATAACCTCGTTAAGATATGTCCACATACTGCCAGTCAAGTCAAGCTATGACCTAGTTAATATAACGCAATCTAGCTTTACATGTAACTTTCGTAATAGCCTAGTTTAATTCCACTATTTTGTTAGCATAATAATTTATTGTATAAATTACTGACCACAGTTCAGCAAAGTCAGATATAAATTCGGAAGTAAAGTAAGAAGTAAAGTAAAAAGTGACGTAAGATTTAATAAGCAAGAGTTAATAAGTAAGAATTAATACGAGTTTAAAATCAAGAGAATTATAATAAATAACAATTCAAACGAACCTTTGATTGTGTTTTCACTACCTGGCGACCGTGACAGGAAGCCGGTGGAAAATTTTTTTTTCACAATTTTGCATTTAAATAATCAATTTACATATTTGCGGATGCCTTGTAAAAGGAAAAGAAATTGAAAAAAAAGAAGGAAAAAAAAACTAAACACATATATAAAATTAACAAAAGATGCTCTATGAACTCGCGCAAATAAAAATATAAAATAAAGGTAAAGGCGAAACAAACATTTAACAAAAAAGGGATATGTTTGTGTTTTCCAGTAAACTAGCAGAATTTAACGAACTTATATATAACCCATTTGTATGGGTTTAGTCCAGTTAATATAAAAAAAAAAAAAAACAATGAACTGAGTAAAAAAATATATATATATATTGTGAAAAATATGCGTTGGACCATAAAAAAAAAAAATCCTGAAACGAAGTAGAGGTGCAAGTGATAAAGATGCAGTGACCAATTAAGTATCGATGAAGGAACCAAGAATAGCCAAAGCTGCCGAACGAGAGATCGAGAATACACCACGTAATCAACAGCAAGTATAATCTAACGAATACAGCAGAGATACAGATACAATAAATATATTACATATTAATGTGATTGTTATTTAAATTATCTTAAAAATACATTACACCTAATTTATCGTCCGCAAAAGGATAATAAGTGCTTTTAAACTATGAAAATAGGTTGCTTCTGCTGTCCTTACCCTCTCTCGAGAAACGTAGATTTGTTCTTGGCGTTTCCTTCTTAATCAAAGTAATAAAATGGTGCTATTAACTCGCCTTTATTACTTGGTGAAATAAGCTTTAATGTCCCCAACCGTTTCTCTAGGCACTTTATCTTGGTTAAGCTTAGTCAGTATAAATATAATTATGAGTTGTTTAATCCGCTCCGTGTCGTTTGCAAGAACCTAAATGACGTCTATCACTTATTCTCGTTATCGGCAACAACGCTAGCTCTCGATAAGCAACGCTAGGTTCGCGCTTGGTTTTATAAACAGGTGGTCCAAAGAGCTTGATGATCCCTACATTACGAAAAGACTGTATATGTGTTTGGTTAGTTCCATACTCGAGTATGCCTCTGTTGTGTGGTCTCCTTCATTTAGGTGCTATGTAGATTCAATTGAGTCTGTTCAAAAGCAAATCTTGCTGTTTGCCCTCAGAAACTTGAGTTGGGGTCCGATTGCCTCTCTTCCTCCCTATGAAAATAGGTTGCTTCTGCTGTCCTTACCCTCTCTCGAGAAACGTAGATTTGTTCTTGGCGTTTCCTTCGTAATCAAAGTAATAAATGGTGCTATTGCCTGCATTACTTGGTGAAATAAGCTTTAATGTCCCTAACCGTTTCTCTAGGCACTTTATCTTGATTAAGCTTAGTCAGTATAAATATAATTATGAGTTGTTTAATCCGCTCCGTGTCGTTTGCAAGAACCTAAATGACGTCTATCACTTATTCTCGTTATCGGGCTCTTTAAAGTCCATTAAAGCGACATTGCTTAATACGCGCGATTTACCTATGTCTTACTTAGCCTAGGTTCTATCCTTAAAAGTCGTTACGATTCGAAAATGAATTGTTGTTAGTATTACCGGTTGCCAGGCTTATGCATGTTTGCGATGGCATAGGGGTTCATTGGCAATTTGGTCCTGTACCGGTTGTAAGTGTGGCTCTATGCTGCTTGTGTACATGGTTTTTTCTTTTTTTTTTCCTTCTTATTTTATTGTACTTATACTATTATTAATTTAATATAAGTTTTGCTTTAAGGGCCAATTGAACTCGACTGTTATTTGTGTAGTTTCATGTATAAGTAGGATTAAAATAAATAAATAAATAAAAAGACGGCGTCAATGTTAAATCAACCACCTTTTCACTCAATATTTGCCCATATAAGTAACTAAACCAAGATACTAAGCAGTCAAATGACTGGTAATGTGATAGTGCGATTTCGTTATGTTAGCAGGGATATCAATATCAATAAGAGCATGACTTCCTTTCTGTTTTAAAACAAGTAAAAACTCTTCACTGGGTCACGGCTAACCATTCAATAGCCTACATGCGTTCTCTAAACGCAGTTATTCATATGACTTTTTACAATAAGGAGCTACATGTGGGATAACATAATTTCATCAAAACAAAAATTGCGAAATGCGGCTTGAACACAACAATTCAAGTATTGTCAAGCGGACAGACAAGCGTATAACAATTCAGAAAATAACTGTGAACCGTGTTAGTTAGTTCACGAATAATAAATAAAGCGCGTTTAATTAGTCTTAACTCGTTTTATTTCAAATCAAAGGTACTCAACATCTGTAGTCACAACTGGCAACTTCGTTATTTAGCCTTTAGTTGCATTTTTTCATATCAAATGTGGTAGTATAACTTCACGTATTACGTTTCTGTTTCGATGCCAAGAAAGATGATGTACAAATGGTTTCACCACAATAACTAATTTACCATGGTCGGCTAGTGTTTTCAAACCAATAGTATCCGAAGTAAAGATCTCTCGCTCATTAAAAGGGATCACATCAAGAGATCCATTGAAAAAACCAAAATGACTGAAAAAGCTAGAATTGATTAAAAACGATGAAAGCCCCTACTTTTGAAGATTCCTAACCTTGATTGCCATGGTGTTATCACACCATCGTCGGGACCACCAATCAAAACCATTTTATCCAGACGTGTTAAAGCAGTCCTAAAAATCGATGAATTTGAAGTTTGAATTTCGTTATTGATGTACGGCAAGAAAACGCTATATCTACGATACAAATCTTGCTTACGAGGGTCGTTCCAGTAGTTAGCAACCGAAGTAAGCTGCCCCACTTTGGAATAAAACAATTCATAAACGGTTCTTGCTGCCAAATCGGGGAATATTAAGTGGAGAAAATTCGCTGAAAACTATTTTTAAGTACCTTTTCTTGGAGTTTTTATGCGATTGACTACTTACTGCCATATTGTCCAGCCTGTGGTGAAGATAAAGATATAAAAACTTTCACATTATGATTTGGCATAGTCTGTATGGTTGCGCGCGCTAATAAACCCCCCTGGGAATGTCCTGACCGACCCAATGACGTATTACTAATAAGGCAAAATTTAACATAGTTGTTTATATTACCTATCACAATTATACCTCCCGGGTGCAATTTTCCAATGGTTTGGAAATAATCTCTTAATTCGTTTACCTGCTTCCAAGCGTTTTCCAAACTGAACCAGTTGCTAAATAAATCACAATTGTAAACCTTGGTACCAAAATGTAACTGCAATTGTAAGCAATGACTAGAAAACGGAAGAATAAATCAAATTTCTTTAACTTACCAATTCAATTTCCCTCTGCAAAGATTTCATTGAATCTGCTCCAGAAAGTATCCCATGCATGATGATCACTGGTTTGTAAGAAACGATGAAGGCGAAAGCGCCTAAAAAAAGATTCCATTGTATTACGTTTCTTAAAAATTGCATGACTTTCCGATTAGATTAGCTAAGCGCAACTAAATATAAATATGCTCCTGAACTATGCACAATTGTATTCCACAGTGCTCTTTCAAAACTTTGTTTTGATCGCACCCACTTTATCTTTCTACGCCATACAATTGCAATCAATTGCAAATTATATCGTCATTTAATCAATGTGAAGTCACGATGAGGCGTAAGGGAGACAATACAATGAGATGTCATTTTCGCATTCGGGTTAAAAGCTTCCAAGTGGTAACACAATTCTATCCTTTTTTGTCTTCTTGTCGTATTTGTATGCATAGATGCATAACTATAAGGCTTATCAATTTTCATAAATATTTGCAAAAAGTCGGCAATGTTGAAGTTCTAACCTAAAATAGGAATAACGCAGATTTCAATTTTTGGTTTATATTCGATATTTTTTATAAGGTAAAAACAAAGTTGTTGTTCACACTTATGTTGCTTCCCTTATTTTTACTCCTCAAACGATGTGTTTTTGTTTATATTTACATCGACTTCCTTATTTTTTCTTATCAAAAAATATGGTAACGCAGCTTAACACTTCAGACTTAAAGAGAAAATAACGCACCATTGTGTTGAGCCCATTCTGCTCATCGTCATTCAAAAAAGCTAATAAATAAATAAACACAAGAAGGCATTAATGTTACTAAAGCTAGCAAAAGGTGCATTCGACGGCAATAATTTGCGTAATTATGGGGTACGAGCAGCAATCAAAACGAAAGCTCGGCAAGGAACACGGCAGCTTCTAATCGAATGTAAACGATCCGAGTTTAACCTTTATGACAATTCGCCAGGAGACGCTCATTTCAAATTTGGTACTGTGCCACTGGCATCTAGTGGCTGGCTTCATAAGAAATCTAAAGATGACTGGTTTCATATTAAGGCTACGGTAGATGAAAAAAGCGAACATCATGAAATGCAGAACGTGGAAGAGTTCTTTAGAAATACGGAGGTCGCAATTCATAAACCATTAATAGATAACTTGCAAGTAGAGCTGGAAATTAAGCAGTTAACGGAAATTCAACGTCAAGCGTGGCATAAACTTTACGATAACAACCATGTTTTAATAGCAGCTGAGACAGGATGCGGGAAGACCTTGACGTATTTGTTGCCTATATTGCAGAAAATAGTGGAAAGAAAGCAATGTGAAGCCGGTGAACGGAAATTAAATTCTCCGTTAGCGTTGATAATATCTCCAGGCAGGGAGTTGACAGAACAAATAGGCTCAGTGACGCATCGTTTATGTAAAACTCTGAATATAAATGTGAAGACGCTTCTAGGTGGCAATACTAAGCAGTTGTTGATAAACCCAGAATTTGGAGAAGTAGATGTATTAGTGGCATCTGTAGGAGCTCTCAGCAAATTAGTAACTACCGGTATCTACCGCACGAAGCACGTCAGACACGTGGTTTTAGACGAGGCTGACACGTTGCTGGACGATAGTTTTTCAAACAAATTGGGGCATCTTCTTAAAAAATTTCCGGTAAGTTTAGTAAATTTAACGTACGTCCCCAGTTTTAATTGCAATTAAATTGCAGTTTCACAGAAATCGTACAAATAACGACTTGGTGGTAGGGACGCAGCTAGTTTTTGCGTCGGCTACCATGCCTACAAATATTCACGAGCAGCTGCATCAAGTTATCGACATCGAAACCATACATAAAGTAGTTAGCTCCAATTTACACAAACTCATGCCTCATGTGGAACAAAGATTCCTACGTATCAACAAATCAGACAGACTTGGTCATCTCCTAGCGATTGTAAAGAAAGAATTAGCGCACCGTAGACCGGTGATTATCTTCAGTAATAAAACACCCACGTGTGATTATGTAGATATATTTCTTAACAATAGTGGCGTAAACTGCCTTAATCTTAACGGTGATATGTTGCGAAAAATACGTGCAGGTCGTTTCGAGCAATTCCAAAATGGGGTATGTGATGTGCTCTCCACCACAGATGTAGGCAGTCGCGGTTTGGATACCACAAGAGCGAGGCACGTCATCAACTACGACTTCCCTTTGCATGTCTCAGATTATATTCATCGATGCGGACGCATTGGTAGAGTGGGATGCTGGGAGAAGTGTGTAGTAAGCAATTTGGTATCATCAAGAAGAGAAATTGACGTTGTTCAACGTATAGAACGAGCTGCCCGAACGGGAGGTTTATTATCCGATGTGAATGCAAATATTAAGAATATTATAAATAAGAAAATTATGGAAGATATGAAGCAAGCAGGTGTACCTTTACAAGTAGATGAAGCTTTTTAGTTTCCTTTTTTATTCAGCATTATTTCATTAAAAAATAAACCATTTAAAATATAATCCGCCGACGCTGCGTCTTTTCGTTATTAAAAATGGAAATAAACTTAACTTAAGCATCGTAAATGCGAATCAAGTCGTTGTAGGTTATGCCATAGCCGCTAGTTGGACATGAAGCCTTTGCTCTCAAATGATTAATGATGCACTTCCAGCAATACACATAACCTGATGTCGCACATGCAGTGGGATTACTCAATTCCATTAAACATATAGGGCAACGACCTTTGACCACACCCATTTTTTCTGGCATTTCCTCGAATTTTATCGGCTCAGGATTTATCAAACTACCGCCCACTTTCCGCTTTTGATCACTGGAATACCACCATTGTATAAACTGCAGAAAGAACGCAGTCACTTCCAAGAGTTTCAAAAAAATGTAAGTAGTTTTATTTTCGCAGACAATTTCATTAGGATAAGTTAAAAAAAAACCTAGCATTTTAAATACGGGCGAATGAGAATTGGTATATTTCATTAAATACGTGACAATGTGAGCTATTTTGACAACTTTATAAATACGCAAGCAATTCAATAAGTTTTTTTGCCATTTACTAATATCTCTATTTTGTTCTTTGTTTAGTAATTTCTTCTCGGCGTATGACCAGCTGGTAAGCAAAGTGGCTGATAAAAGTTGATTCTTTGTGTCAAGCATCTTTCCTGTAGACGAATCCTTTCGCAGCAGGCCATAAAAGCTTTCTCCGAAGGAAGCTCCACGTTTTCGCAAATATAAATATTGCAAGCTCCAGGTAATAAAGGGCGTGAGCTCGCGTATATGCCAGACATTCTGTGTAGTGCCATAAATCTGAACATCCAAACGCAAACCAAGGTAATCAAAGATTTTACTTAAAGCTGGATAAATAAGATTGTCTAAAGTTTCCGCGGCAGTTAACTCAAATATTGAGGGGAGATTTTGCAAATTTTGTCGCACATTAGCACTTTCCGACATATTCGTTTTTATTGCTTTTTTATTAACAGCTTTAAGTAATAATCTAAAAGAGCAATTACTTCGACGAACGAACGCTACCGTTAACTGTACTGTAATATTCATATGCATACAAAAAAAGTTTTTTTTTTGTAATTTATGAAGACTGAAGACATCCCCACATAAAGTCTTTGCTCGCTTATAAGGCTTTGAAATTTGTCGACATCATAGAGCATGCAAATGCATCGCGCATCATGCCCTGAAAAGTCACAATACGAAATCGCTGCGAATGTTTACCTGAAAGCGGAAATTTATCTTCCACCATGGCACCTAGATAGCCAACTTTCATCTTAACTGCGTACATTTGAAAGCAAAGCCATAGCGGCATAGATCTTTCAAGCATTATATTACTAAGTCATTATTTGAATTTTTAGTGAAGCATAATATCGTTCTGTATATGGAAGAAAAAAAGAAATTTCTATTGATATTGAATTCGATGTTAACCCAAGAATTTTTGAAGAAGTGTTAATCAACGCGCAACATAAGAAGGGGAAAAATATGGCCAGTATCCTCCCGGCTACTGGAATTAATGATAAGAGTAAAAGATTGCTACACAAATGTTCAAAGATCACATATTTACATAGCAAGACTTAATATTCAATTAAAATTAATTATTGAAGTCAATTATAAATATTATGATACCATTTTTCGTGACCTTACGAAAAGTAATAAAAATTATCTTTTACTCAAAAAAAATCAGTATTCAAAGAAATTCTTAGCATTCCTTTCTGTATATTAAGTAGCTTAATTATTTTAATGTGTTGTATCAGTGTAGTAATGCATGATGCAAACGCACTTATTGCGTTTATATGTTCAAGTTTGATTACTGTACAAAAAGCAGTAATGCACGATGTTATCATGCTTAAATAATCCTACGTAAATAAATAAATAAAACCACGTTACAAAAGAAAAAGTGATGGAGTTTTAATTTTATGCGATTATATTATATTATTACATGCTGTTTCACCCTATGACAACAATCGCGGGAAATAGTCGTAGCTCTAATCTTAAAATAATTCAAAGACTTCAATTTAAGACTTTGGTTTATGGTTATGCCGATGGGTTTGTCAGTAACAAAGGTATTCGTGATGACATTTCGTTAATTTTTTTAATCTAATGTAATATTTCGTATTTTTGCAATTTTGTAGTGGTGTATTAACTTCAATCCCGAGATTCGGTGCTCACAAAGAAAAAAGTTTGTGATACATGAGTTTTTGCTTTTTTTGTGATTGGTCATTGGTTCGCGTTAGCTCGGATATGGTTGTGTTTCTCAGGAGAAAGAAAAACAAAAGAAAGAGATATTAAGAATTATTTCTAAAAACGTGAGATTTCAATAAATTATTATGACTAAAAGTTTCTTTAAACCGCATATGATTTGAAAGTAAATTTGAATGTACATTACGTAAAAATTATTATGAATTATCGTCACATTACTTTTTTTCAAGGTTGAAATTTACCTTATAATTATAAAAATTACATGGAATTTTACATTAATTTTTTTTTTTTGGTTAACAATAAATCACGGTAACTGAACCTGTTGCTTATGAATAAAGTAGTTATGAGTTATTTCTTATTAACGAGATGAAGGTTCAGACAACCACAATTATGGGCCTGAGAAGACCGAGGGTGGGGCAGGTGAGCGGTTTCAATGAGAAAATTTCGATTATACGTCTGTGACGTCTCTGCTCTGCTCGTGCGTTTCTTGAGTGCAACCGTCTGTGAGGTGTTCGTTGGATGGAAAGTGAAACTCCCACTTACTGCCGAATTAGCTAGCTTTACAATGACCTGTGCGTTTATCCTTTACAAGCTCTAACCGACTCTGGCTAAAAAAAGAATGGAGCTCAACGTGATGCCATTTTATTAAAATTGCATTTTTTCCATAAATACTTTACTTTTCTAACTGATAATATCAGACTTTTGAGATGTTACCCAATAACTATTTCGCCGTTCGTTCTTTTGGTTTGTGGGAATATGTGGTGATCTTCATATGAATAATTTTTGAATTTACCTATGGACAACTTTTTCTTGTGGAATAGATACAAAAGTTGGAGAACTGAATAAATACAACCTGGAGTTGTTTATTTTAGTCAACTTGTCATAGTCAAACCACTTTTTTCTCAGTTTACCTATTTTTTGTTGTTCAGTGCAGTGATGAATTGAAAATTGTTTAGGGAAGCTGACATGCCGGGTTCACTCCTGAATAGCTTTGGAACTATGGTTACGAAGCAATCAACATGCTCACGCTGTCCACTATTATGATGATCCCTTGTTAATGTTAGGTTGAACTTTATGATCATCTGAAAAGAGAATCAATAATTTGGACGAAAGCTGCTCTCTAACTTACCATTAAGGAATCCCTCTCAGTTTAATTCACTTTTAATTTTGTTCTTTTTGCGTAATTGGCGTTTTTTATTTTCGTTTTTTTTCTTGGTTTATTTAATAATCTTATTTTCGGTGACTGATTAATAATATATTCATAATCAATAACTGGTGAAATTTATAACATAAATTAATGACATACTATACCGTCAAGCACACTATGTTATCATAATACTCTAAAGTACAATTCGTTTGTTTTCGTTTTTTTTTTTAAATTTTTATTTCTTTTCCTGGCCTTTGTTTCTATATTTCTTACAGCCTTACATAAATCATCCAATTTATTTTTAATCTTATTACCGCAGTTAATTAACGACTAAATATGACATAATTTTCTGGAGCTAATTCTAATCGGTCAGATTAAATTGATTGATTGTTGCGTGGGACAATGCGTTTTCAGAAGTGTCAAGCTATTGAGACATTATGCAATCATTTGTTGCGCAATGAATGCCTTGCAATGTGCTTGAATGATAGGCAAGAGTGTCCCACATGCGGCAAACTCTGTTAGTCCAAGAAGTTGAAGCCGTACAATCTGCTTGAATGTCGACATTTGGAAAGAAGCATATTCCAAAATTTAGCCGAAGCGTTAGCAGGCATAAAGATGTGATGGAAACTGCTACATTAGGTCATATTCCAGGAGATGAAGCTGAGTCAAGTGAACAAGTAAAACAAATTTACCGGCCATACAATCAAAATCAGCTATAAACAGTGTACGTATATCTATACTATAGTCGCTCATCAATAATGCTAACGGAACACAATTGGCTTTTTCGAATTTAAGTAAAACTTGGAATAGTCCTAATGCGCCGGCTCATACCGCTTCAATTCTCGTACGTCTTTATTCTTTCTAGCCTATATAAATTTTCTGCGTCGCGGGATAGCTTTATTTGTTGTATACCGCTGATCACAATAAAACTGCTTTCTAATAAAAATCGGTTACAATTTACATAGGAATGCATTTTTATCGCTTGCACACTTCTTCACTTTCAAATGACGTTTTCTTTTTTTTCAGTGTTAAAAAACTTTTAGGTGTATTTTTTATTCAAAATTTTACTTTATTTTTAATATGCAAAATTGTAAGTGCCACTGTATATAGATAACACTATTGTTTTTGCTGTTTTCATAATGTTCACCATGTGTCTGTTTGAAGAGATTTCTGAATGTCTACGAACTTGGAAACACTATCAATTCTTCCTCTTCTTTCTTTTCTTCTGTGTATTTTCTTCTTTTGTTTTTCTACTCGACACCGCAGATCAAAGTTAAATGACGGTCAGAGTGTTTTTACATTCAATTACTCATGAACATGTTACCTAAGGGCTTAAAGTTTACTGCACTCTTTCATGGTCATCGTTTATATCTTTTTAATAAAATTTTCTGCACATTAGTTTCATTCATGTCTGTCGTTTTCTAGATCAACCGATTAATTTACACAAAAAGGCCACTTTGACTTTTTACTTTGTTAAGTTTTAAGTTATTTTTACTAATTTCTTTGTTTCTCGTTTTATCAATTAGATCTAAACTTCATTTATTTCACATCTCCAGTGGTTAAAAAAAAGCAAAACCACCAGAACTGCATATAGCCAAAATTCAGCAATCATCTTTTCTTCTTCATCTCCACTTTTCTTTTTCCGTTGCTTAGATCCCACGTCCAAATTGGCTTTTGTAAATACAATTTACACACAAATTTCAAAGTCTGTTTTTATACTTAATTTTTTTGAAGAAAGCTTGATTTCTTGGGTACTTCATGTTTTATTCCTTGTGTATAGAACGTTGAACAATCCTTTCTGTTAATTTTCAACTTTTTTTTCTTTTTCAGAAAATTTTCACTCCTTTCGTCAAAAATTGCACATTCGAGAGCTTGAAAATCGCATCCGAAAAACACCCGATTAATCCAAATCTTCCCTACATGGCTGTGAGATTATAATAAAGTTAGAGCCAGAATTTTTCATGAATCTTTATCTACTTCTCCAATTCACAAAAGACCTAAGCAGTCCATATATGTCGCTTTTGGAAACTTGGCTTAAGCTACTGAAGACAATTTTGCTACGCCGTTTTTTCTTACCTTCCCTCAGATGATTTACAATCATTTGTGAAGTTTAAAATATTTTCTCAAAATATACTAGGTATGGTTGACACTGGCGCATCCGATTCCTTTGCTGCTGCAGATTATGCAAAAATTTTTCTTCAAGAAAGTAAATACCTTTAGAAAAAGTTTAACGTATCATTAAAAACAGCTGACGGTAGTAAAAATGCTGCAGCAAGTTGTGTAACCATCGATGTTACTTTTAGGGGTGAAACTAATCTTATTGGGTTTTTGATAATCCAATAGTAAATCATATGCGCTGTTGTGTGGTCAAGATCGTTTAGACGTTTCTTCCACAAATTTAAAAAGTGAGGAGAAATGAGAATTGATCAGAGAAGAAGCATGTGAAAATATTAAGATTAATGCTCTATGAATTATAAGTTGCATTCACGTCGACTAACGTATCACGTTGAACAAACCGTATTTAGAATACATTTTTTCCAAAGTCGGTTAATGGTTCATAGTAGTAGTAAATTAGCAAATCAGTTCGAAAAAATTAAAATTATAGCTTGCCATGGCTGATATTATTATAAGTTTGAAGATCTTAAAGGCAAAGGAGATACCCAATAAGAGCGAACAAGCGTATTCCAATTTTGGCTGACGAAGCCACACTACGGTTTATTTTTCCAAAAGGTGTTAGAGCCCCAAAAAATATCACAAATGGATTTCCGTACGTTAATGAGTTGAAAATATTGTTTGGCAATTTTGGTGATGTGAGATGCAGGAGAAAGTTTTGAGCGTAGAACAAACGCCAAAAAAGTCGAATGTTTTAGCAAACGGTATAGAAGAACCATAAATGAGGAGAAGAGTAACCTTTCTCCTTTTTTTGTAAAGACCAAGCGTTTGGTTTTATTGACTGAAGGTATATTTTGAAGTGACTCAAGACAACGGAAAATAGTGAAGAGGCAGATTGCAAAGCACGCCTACACAGATCTGAATTAGAATTGTAAATAAAAATGATAAGATCGTCAGCATAGCCCACAATTGAGATGTTCCAAGGAAGGCAACTGAAAGTTTTGTTAATATATGAATTATGAGGAACACCTTTAAAAGATTTCCTTTGTGCAATAACATTATCATTGTTAATTAATATGTTCTTATGAAGAAAGAAGTCATATAACAAATTACAAAATTTGATAGGAAGTTTAGAGAGAAGAATAGAATTTAAAATGTTAACATTGACAGAATCAAACGCTGAATTTATGTCCAGAAAGCAGGCTAAGAGGATATGGTTCTTAGCAACGGCTGCGTTGATTGCTAACTGGAAAGTGATAATGTTGTCATCTAAAACCAACTTGAAAAATGCTCAGGATACATTGAGACTCGAGATGCCATTCTAAACTTGAGTATAACATTTTCTCGAAAATTTTTCTAAAGGTGGAAAATAAGGCAACACATCTTTAGAAATTAAGATTAATTGGCGTGTTATTCTTTTTTTTTAAAGTGAAGATCTGGAAATCGTGTCAGGAATAGGATATATAGCCGGCAAGTAAAATATTTTTACTGTCTTTTAGTAGAATTAATTTGTTCTCAATATTAAAAATTTTGAGCTGATTGTTACGACTACCATTTAAGCCCGGAGATGAGCCTTTTGAAAGATTATTGGCTTCATCGAGTTCGTATAGACATATGCCATCTTAGAAAAAATTATCACGATCTTCCTCAATGTGATACGGACGGCATTATAGGACTAGGAGGTCTAGCAAGCTTGTCATAGAACTCGTTAAACTGCGTGGGTATGGAACAATGAGAGAAAGTAATGATTCTAAAAATTCTCACAGCACGCCAAAGATGTAAGATTGACATGTCGCTATTGACATTTTGACAAAATTGTTTTTTCAGCCTGAGGGTATAAGTATATTCTACATATTTCTAACATCGCCCAAAAACAGGAAATCTACCCATCCATTAAGGATTAGGCGGATAAGATTTTTTAGAAGTTTTTCTGCTCAGAGCATCAGTGAAAAACTTTAAAAATCTCTCAAAGAAACAATCCGAAGAGCCATTGGTTTGGATGGTATTTGAAATGTTAGTATTGTTAAGTAAAGAAGGTTTGACATACTTTGAGACATAGGCATGTGAGTGGCATCGAATAATAGGATAGGTAATAGGATGCATGTGAAGACCAATTTCAATTGCACAGTGAGTTAAGGGTCTTCCAGGTACTCAGTGAACTTAGATTAGGTGTACATATCGAAAGATTTATGCAAGAAAAGACGGAACCAAAATGAACAGGATCACCATTATTTAGTAAAACTTACTGCTCAAGAAAATCTTGACTTTGTCTGACGTTTGAATTGGAGAAACGACTACCCCAATACACATTATGAGCATTAAAATCACTACGTATTAATGCTGTTATGTCGGATCTGAAAGAATAACCTGTTAATTGCAGAATCAGAAACATTACAATTAGATGGAGTATAACAACTTTAGATCACGAGTTCCCCAAAAAAACTGTGGTTGGTACAGCTACAAGCTTCAAGAGGTACACAATTTGCAAAATTAGACGCGTAAGAGAGTGAAAGTTTATAAGATATAAAGATTGCCACACCACCACCGTGGAGATACGATGAAATCTTATCACGTTATAATTTTTAAAAGAAAATGAATCGTGGCATTTAAGAAAAGTTTCAAAAAGGCAAACCACGGAGATGTTATTACAATGAACGTATTGTTCAAGCTATTTTGATTTGTTACGGATGCTGGTGGAATTAAATTGATCTATTTTCATTATTGCTTATTGGTATCTTGTGTAGATCGCGGGATAGAGTTAATAATAGAATTTGTTTTAGAGCGTGTCTCCACATTATGTAGTTTTCGAATACGTTCAGAAATTTAAGATATGTTAGAGGAAATGGTGGGATCACTTTGTGATCGGAGTGAAGATTGTCTGCGAGGATGTCACAGTCTCAGAATATGAAGATTTTATACTGGAAGGCGAGATGCTGACTTCAGGTTTTATCATCTTTTTAATTGAAACTGAGACAGCAGTCTCAACGTTTGGTCGTTTGACTCTTGATTGAGAAGTCGGCGGACGCAATTTAGGTAAACTTTCCAGAGAGAAGGAAAACTTATTATTGTATACGCAGGGGAATTGCAGTATGTGGAGTATGAATATTCAATTCTCGAACGTACAATAGACTTGTAGACATTTAAAGCCTTCTTTGGTGGGAGTCCATTTTTTAAATTGGTTAAAACTTTGATAACATTTGAGCCTGTGTAGCAATTTTCAAGAATGTCTCGGTAGTGAAATTTGATGGAGGAAGGCTGTTTGATTTTCGCGCCGTTAACTGTCATGGAGATAATTTTTTTAGAGCCCTTGGCAAGACGAATAATTTTTGATTTTTCAGGATTTAAAAATAAATTTAAATCCGCGCAAACTTTGTAGAAACCATTGGATTTGATATTAAGATTCTACTAACGATTTTCCAGCAGTAATAATTAAGAAATCATCATATATTGCAGCATATTGAAATAGATGGGTTGTGTTGTCCTGTAATCGATGTAAGCTGGCTGTATATAGATTGAAAAGTAATGTACTCAGACAGCTACCTTGAGGTAGACCTCCACAAACTTCACCTGAATTTGAGTCCATCACAAGAGTTTGCGAAGGAAGGAAATTTAGAATTCACAGTCTACATTGTGACGGTATTTTAAAATCAATTAGAATTTGACCTAGTTTCTCTAAATCCCCATAGTCCTGTGCTTTATTGATGTCTAAACTAAACATAACTAACTGGTTACGATTTGCTTTTTCACTTGCTATGGTGAAAATAACCTCATTAAGGCAAATACTGGTGGAAATGTGTTTTTGATAAGCATAGGACCTAGAGGGGAGCAGTTGTGAATTGTGCAGAAATTTAGTGAGTCTTTCTTTAATCATTTGGTTTGTAATTTTTAAAAGTACAGACAGGAGGGATACAGGTCTGAAATTTGTAAAATTTTCAAGATCTTTTCCAGCTTTAGGAATGGGTACAATTTTAATTGTACGCCAACCTATAGGAAAAGAGTTACTCATTCAGCGATAATTTATCGCAGATAGCAGAACTGAAAGACTTGGAGCGGAAAGAACCTTTACCTTTTCGTATTTAATGCCATCATGTCCTGCTGCTGTAGATTTCTTTTTTGATTTAAGGATATATACAAGTTTTCTCAATGAAAATGAAGAGATGTCTTCCAGCTGCAAGCTAAGCGAGACAATGTTGAGAGTATTTGTTGGGGGAACCTGGGCTTTAAGCCATTCTAGGTAAGGTCTGGTATTCTCGTCATTCCAAATGGGGCGTTTATATTTCCTTTTTGTAATGCGATGTCCATTCAAAAATTTTCAAAAAGGTTTTGTGTTGTCATTTGTACAAAGCTCTTCGATTACTCGAGCATAGTGACTTCTCTTGGTTTTTCGGTTTTTCCCTTCTTTTTGGGATAGCTTAAATTCATAAAAGTTAGGTAAGTTAGGATATTTAGCAGGTTTTATTTTTTATTTTATTTAATTTTTTATAATTTGCGGAAGGACGTTGTGAGCAACTCATTCCCCCAAGATTTTGGTGACTAAGAATTGGAGATATGTATGTTAAGACAGTAGAAATTATTGAATTCCATACTTTCACACAAAGTTTTACCTTTATTATTTGACAAAGAGTCACCAAAGCAAGTGTCTTGCATTAATATCTCCTGCAATAATGGTGTTGTAATAACCATCAAGCATATCACAGAGGCGTTTCATATCGTCCCGGAAACATTGGATGGGAGCATTGGGTTTAAAATAGCAAGCAGCAGACTAGATTTGGTTGTAGAGAAGAAGTTTTAACAATTACAATATCAGCAGCTGATTTGAAGGGAATTTGTTTGAAAGAGGTGCCTTTCCTAGTTAAAATAGCTACTCCTCCATAGCCATCACTCCTGCATTTGTAAGCGGAGTTGTAATTATGGATTTTAAGGTCTGAAATGCTATCATCAGACAGAAAAATTTCACTCAAAATTGCGAAATCAGTTCGACTGAAATTGAGGTGGTAATCCAATAAGCAGGTATTGCGCCTGAAAGCGAGGGCATGTTAGGACGAATTAGATGTACCTTGTTCTAAAAGGTC
Source organism: Glossina fuscipes (assembly GCF_014805625.2). Taxonomy (NCBI): domain Eukaryota; kingdom Metazoa; phylum Arthropoda; class Insecta; order Diptera; family Glossinidae; genus Glossina; species Glossina fuscipes. Next base: position 2,693,171 of record NW_023998565.1, read on the forward strand.
AAATTTTGATTCAAGGCTTGCAATTTCTGTTTGGATGGTTTTTAGTTTTTCTTCATAAGGTGGAAAGAATTTTTAAAAACTTTTCCAATAATATTTCCATTTCTGTTGACTTGTGGTTATGTGGTGCAGATATGCTTTTCAGAAGGTTGGGGAGGTTTGTTTGGCTCCTATTTGTTAGTACTGTAAGTCGAGGGATCCCTTCTATGAACTCTCGTGCCGGAAACGATCCCAATTTCAGAAATAGCGCAATTCAAAAAGTCTTCCTCCTTAATTGAAGGAGGAATATTTCTTACAATCCCGAATTTTTCAGTAAAATTCTTAGGAATGTAGGCTTTACAAAGCTTCGAACGAAAGTCAATATTTTTAATAAAATTATTAGCATCCACCGCATTACCAAAGGAAAGTTTACCTTTGCCATTGCTAATGGTTTTGATGCTAATCGCACCATCCAATTTTAGATCTTTAATGTATTCAAAGAAAAACAAGTTAGAACTGAGACGTATATGTTTATCTTTGTCTCATTATTACAGACTTCAAGAAAAACATAGCATTCTCCAGTCACCTAATTATCATAAAAACTTGACTTGTTAGGTCTAGGTTTTTTCTTTTATGGGACTGTAATTTAAACTACTATGCTCCACACTGCCCTTGTTGGGAAGCATGATCGGTTTATTTATAGTAGATGGGATCGGTGAAATTGGGGTGGTGGTGTAAACCTCCACAGACAACTCTATGACTATGAGTGGTTCCTACAAAGTTTTCAAAATCCTCACCATTAGACAACATTTTGTGGGGCGGACGACTTTTAGGTTTCGTGCTAGACTATAGGCAAAAAGGTAAAGCAACTGACTTAAAAAGAGAATCAATAAGGATATGGAAGACAAACAGGTTCTGAAGAAACCAACAGAGACGACGAAAAAACCTTGTATGTTTAAAAGTTTTAAGAAATCCGTTTAAATCGCCGCCACATGATGTCCAATGTAATTGAGACATGTCCAAGTAAGTCCTACCGGTATAGACTAGAAGACAGCAGATGGTGCTGCGCACCCTGCGGAGAGACACAAAGATGAGGAGATTCTTGTTGATCGTGTTTAATTGTCACACTTATAGATTGAAAGCACGGTTATAAATGGTTAGAAGTTTAAAAGCTTCGCTCGGTATGTGTTTCAATAGTTTATAAAAGTCTATTAAAAATAATTTTATTTTTTAATTTTAACGGAAGTTCTGCACCGAAAAAAAACAACGTCTTATTTCGTGCAGGGTTGCCAAGTTTTTAATAATTAATCTGAATGCATCGGAAACATCAACAGCAAAAAAATTAATTACTTTTACGGATAATAGATTAAAAAAAAAGGGTTTAATACCATTCGTTTATTATATACAAACACAACAAAGTAAACTTACCCGGATTATCAACAATTTCTCCAAATATCGTTTTCAAACCATCAGTCGGTACTCGAGGTCCATAAGAATCGTATTTATTAAAATCTACCTCAATATTCTATTAAACGATTCCAAACTTCCAAAAGGAGAAGGTGTAGCAGAAAAACTTTTGAGGGAAGTTGAAGACGAAAAAGTTAGAAAGTAACGAAATTACAAGATAAAGGTCTGAAAATAGTTTTTTGTTTAAATATTCATAAGCAAACAAACTCCGCAATGCCTGAACGAAATTTTAATTTAAAATCGAACGTTTGATAATAGTATAAACCAAAATTCTTACGTGGAACGGTTGATAATAATGTGAACTAAAATCCTTACGTAGTTTTGTAGAAAGTAATATGCCAACGATCGTATTATACATTTCAGTTTGTCGTTGCTGGTACCAGATTCATACAGTAGCGCAATGTGAAGAGCAATATGAATTGAATTTCTAGCAAAAATATATTATTGCCTTATTCGCTGTAGGCCCTTAAATTTGTTTACCAATAACGTTAAAAGTAAATTGTGAAATTTAATTTTAATTGTGAATAATATATTGTTTTAAAATCACGTTTCTTTATGGTATTTGCATTAAATATTCCCTTCCTGTGTACATATATGTAAATGTTTTAAACAATTATAAAGTGTAAATTAGTTTAAAGTGGATAATATGTGATCTATAATTATAACGTCACAATTTACATTAATGTAATAAGCTGAAGCTGTAGGTTACACGTTTATATTATATTATAACCAAAAAAAAATGTTGAGAAAAAAATGAAAATTACATTTCGTAGCTACTGACAAGGGTTGATGGAAGCACCTTATTACAAATTTCGTACTAAATTAAATAAATATAATACATAATAAATAATTTATACATATAAAACGCTAGGCTATATAAATATATTTCACTTTAAGCTCGTTTGCATGCGTGTAATATAATTCAAGCTAAGTAGGTTTAAGCTGTAAACACAAAAGAAAAAGGATACACTGATACTTCATTGAGATTACAATATACAATGAAAACTTTTATTATTAGTTGTTTTTAATGAGTGGAATTTCTTTGTTGAGATTGTTTCGTGTATATTTTACTATATACCTTTTACAATTATATATTGTGAGGCCTTTTCATAATTTGGGACTGGGGTAGCTCAGCGGCACAGGAAAACACAACAAACATTTATTTGTTGCAAAGATCTTTATTGTTCGGTTTTATATTTCGCTCTTCTTATCCGATTTCCAACTAAACTCAACGATGACTAAAATAAGACTCTTTACATCGAGCGTCGACTCCCTTAAATTCCTCATTTATTTTACTCTACCCTAGCCTCAACCTATTCTTATTCTATCCCTGACCCTATTCTTATTCTATTCCAATCCCTATCTACCAAAAAAAGTCGCACCAAAAAAATTTACACCAAAAAAACTTACACACCAAAAACACCAGAAAAATTTGCACCAAAAAAATTTATACCAAAAAAACTTACACCAAAAAAATGTACACCAAAAAATTAAAACCAAGAAAATTTTCACCCAAAAAATTTACACCACAAAAACTTACACCAAAAACCCTTAAACCAAAAAAATTTACACCAAAAAACTAAAACCAAGAAAATTTTCACCAAAAAAACTTGCACCAAAAAAATTTACAGCAAAAAAATTAAAAATAGATGGTTATGCGCAAAGCCTGGAAAAAGAAAAGAAATTAATAAATAAATACAATAAATTGTTTTGTATGCCTTTTCTTACTAAAGACAGCAGCAAGCTAAGCAAGCATTATATACTCCCCGCAAGAGTAGTTATGTTATGAAATCAACTCATATATATCTTGGTGTGATCTGTTGCATATTCTTTGATTAATGTATTGCAGCGCGTTACCTACACATTGGCCGCAATTGAAAGAATTTGCCGTAGCGTCATCGGAGGTGATCAATTTTATTTTCTTTTTAGGGACGCAAAAATTTCCCAAATTTGGGAAAACCATGATACAAATTTGAGCTAAGTTCGATTATTGGCAAAGAATTGTTTCTGGATGGGGTAAACAAACAATGCTCACATATGCTGTACGTAAGCTTTGGCTCTGAGGATTTTAATAGCCCCACTTTCGAGAGAAACGGTGCGGCCTTTTGATTAGACCATATTTCGCGGATTAAGTTTTGTGGACTTAGAGGTAATAAACAGTAAAATTATGATATGGAATGATGTCGGAGTGTGGAGTGAAGTACTTTGAATGAGATAAACTTCGCAGTAGGGGTAACGCGGTCCCTTTTCCGTTTTTTAGATATTTCAATAGTTGTTTTCTGTTTTTGAATATAATGCACTTCTTCTCCCAGATGCGTTGCAACAACAGCTACTTGTTTTGTGTTTGCTTCGGCTTTTAAAATGATTCCGTATTGAAGATTAAATTTCCATTATCAATGTGTTATTAAGGTGCCACCTTTGCACACTTTCAGAGGATTATTTATCACAATTCAGCGTAATATTTAAAATAATCGATACTTCTTCCTGAGCGAAATTTTCTTTTTTCTCGTTTCAAATATATTTCGATTTTCTGTTACAATTTTCTTGCCCCGATTGATTCTAATCAAAAAATTTCTTGTCATTCACAATTTTTAAAATTCCACACCGTTTTTACTTTTTTTTTATTTGAAGGCTTTAGTTTTTTTTTTACCTTTTAATTTTTGCTATGTTCGCAAATGTGGGAAACTCTCACACCGTGAGCACGAGTCTTGCCGGGCACCTTTTTCATTTCCGAATGTTTTAAAATTTTTGCTATCGCTAGCATGGTGTACAGCATACAGATTATTTCCACAATTTTTTGAAATTCTGGCTTTTAGGTTTTTATTGCAAAACTTCCCGTTAAATCTATTTTGAAATCACTAAAGAAAAATTTCGATGATAGATTTCTTTCTCAGTTTTATAATTCTAGCCCGATTGTTATATAGTGTAGCATTGTGTTCATAAGCAATATTGCCGTTTCTGCTTACATCTTCTGACTCTAACTAAATATGTAATACTCAAATAACGCACAGACTGAGAATGGAGTTTTGTATTTCCCCCAAATACAAAGCCCATCCGCGATAATCGTTTTGTAAATAAACATGTAGATATATTAATTCATGTAAGAATTGAATTACATTGAAGCTTGTGGCTTCTTCCATGGATTTTAGAAATATGAATTTACTAAAATGTAAATTTTATACCATGACATTTCTTGACCTGGGGTAGTTACGGAGAAAGTCTACTTATAGTAGTTGAAATGGTCTTTCCGTTACCACTTCTTCTGCAATAGTTCCACGATTTACCTTATTAGGTAATTTGGTTTCCATATGGAACAGGTATTTATACAATTTTGTACTTACAAATTTGTTTGCTCAATAACTTTCTGTATTATTTTGGTGTGGTTTGTTAATTATTTTGTTTTCGCCCTTTGATTTGGCTTTTGTGTTTGTAAGTAAATAATTTTATTTGGAATTTATTTTGTTTCCAATTTATAATCTTGAGAGAAAGTTTCTCGCATACATAGAGCTAAAAACCGAAACTCGAAAATGAAACCTAGTTAAGACCATACATAATCAATGCGCCGAATGTGATTTCATATGTTTTGTTTTATTCCAACTAAATGTAATGTTTGTCTGTTTGTTCTTTTATGCAGTTCTTTTGATTACTGACCATAGTCAACAAATGCTTCTTCCAGTTCAATCCATTCAAAGTGTGCCATCTTTTGTTTATTTTCTTTTGTTTGTTTACGTTGCTTTTTCAAATGACATAATTTTAAATTGTTATATTTTACAAACTTAGCAAAATGCGATTATTGGATATTGCAACTACAAATCAAAATTTATTTGTATAGTATTTTACAATAAATCTTGTTTAACAGGCCGCTTAAAAAATACTTTGTCGCGGAGTGATTCAAAATATGTCCATGTTTTCAAGAATAAAACGGTATAGCGAACAGAATAAATCGAGCCTTGATATAACGTGTTAGGAGCACGCTCCAGCCACGGTTCTGATTTAAAATTTCTGAAGTTTTTGGACCCCTACTATGTGTACGTACTTCAAGAAAAACATCGTAAGATGGATATAAAATTTACTGATTGCGTCTTGATGTGATGTGAAAGCTCACACTTTGCTTAATATAATGAAGATAATGATATAATAATAAGTCGTGATGTCAGCAAAATGAACCTAAATGGTAGTAATGAATTTTATTACCCAGAATTGCTACAAAGCCATGACGGAGGGGAGCAGTTCTGAGAATGAATCACTACCTGAAATTGAATCGATTGAATCAAATTTGAACTCTAGCCAAGATGAAGGCGAATCAAATGAAAACTACCACGATGTTTCTGATGAGTGGTCTCCACCGTGCATTGAAATCGGCGAGAGCGAGTCGTGTCCACTTGCGTATAAGGCGCCGAATATAAACACACAAAAGTAATAAACGTATCAAGAGCAGTTTACAAGATACTTTCTGTAACAATTATTCGTCAAGAAAGAAACACGTGGATACCGTATGATATCAATGACTCTTTTAAAGTGGCTTTTGGCTTGCTCGTTAAAAAATGGAGTGGGGTAATATAATGAGTTTATAGATTTTTTATAATAAGAGAAAGAAAAAATTTATGTGTGGCTATACCTAAACTACTTCATCCGTCAGGATCCGAAGAAAATACAATATCTAATCAGGAAACATTCATTTCTTTGACAGACGAGTAAAAAATTGACTACGCAAATTTTAAGTAACTAAATTAATTTCAATATGTAATAAATTTTAGATATTGTAATTAGTTATTGAAAAGGGGAAGGTTTATTAATTAAACAAAACTGCTAAATTGTTTAGATAGATGACTAAATTATTGTTATAAAATTCGCTTTTGTAACACACAGTCCATGTCACTGGATCGCGGATATTTTATTCAAGAGAAATACACTTCAAAGTTCTTTTATTTTATTACTTTGTCTTTCACAACAGTAGGAGTATTGATTTACAATTATATTTCTTACATGTTGGATTATTTACAATTTATTTTGGCCATACTCGCAGCTCAAATGTTCTTGCCCGACTAACTCTCTCTTCCACGAATTAATATATTCATCGTACAACATATATCGGCAATAGAATCCATCGACGACGAACACTCGAACGCTAGGTATAATAATATAACCATTTTAAATCAGCAAAAATAAAAAAAATAAAATATGTTAAATAGCATACCTATAACATCGCCTAGTTTTTATCCAGATATTTTATTTTAATTATTGTCAGATTCCTTTTCCATTTAATGTGCTTTGGAGGTATTTATTTCGATAGATAGACTGGAAACGCCTCGTTGGTCTCTTTCGCGTTACAACCGATCGACTTCTATTCGTCCACGAAAATTTCTATCTCATTCGGATGATTCTTTTCCAACCAATTTTTCTTCATTTCTGCTTCTTTTCTCTAGAATCGGAACATTCCTCCAAATTCCTAGGTTGACATATTTTAGAAGTATTTGTTGCATTTCATGACAATCGTGTAGACTTGCGAAGAATAGCGATTTTATACAAAGCCCGTGCTCTAACAGGCAGAATGATTGCGATTTCTTTATTATTAATAGTTTTCTTTCAGCATTTTTCGACGTTTTCTAAAACAAAAAAAACAAAAATTTACAAAGTTTTTTGAAATCTTCTCTACAATACTAAAGCAAAATCGATGTAAGAGAAATTGTTTTGAAATACCTACGCACAAATAAGATGACTACAGACATGTTTACAACGGCTGTTACTAATGTACTTTAGAAACAAATTTGTTATTTATTGATCCACTGGTAAATTAACTTAAGTAAAATTAATCTGATTTGAAGCATTAGCTATGATTTTATATCTTATTTCGTAATAAACATGGCGCACGAGAGATTTTTGATTTTAAATATTTGCCATTCATATTCAATATTTGTCACATATATTCATTTGTCTGACACAATGCGGCGCCATTTTCGTTTTCGCGGTGAAAACTCCCAAAAAGTGAATACAATGGGCAGCCGCGCTACCTTATGTTGAACAATAAGTGGACCTACGCGATCCCAAATCAGCCGAAAAACGAAAATATAAGATGAATGAATATTTCAACTAAAGATTTCCAGTATGAAAAATTCCAAATAAAGCGTTGAACACAGTGATTTACTGAACTCAGAGAACCATCTATTGTCGATTTTCTGACTAACCGAACAAGAAGAACACAACGATCGCATTGTGGACCAACTGTTAAAACATGACATGTTTACCTATAGTTGGGCGTATAGCTTGCAGTGCATGATTGCAGCAATGCTAATTTTTGTCAGATTTTTAATTTCGTTCATGCATTTGAATTTACAAACAAATCAGAGAGTGAGAGTGAAAGGTTTATGAAAGCAAAAAAAGATCATATGGTTAACTTTTCGCTATGGCTTTAACATCGTGACTTGCAATAAAAAGAAATTAACGTAGTGTGGCGTTATCCCTCCATCCTAATTTGCTATCTACCCTCACGCATTAATTTTGTATTATATTTTCAAACAACATTAGCGTAAGCATTTTTACTTTAATATAAGCATTTATTTACAGATATAGCTCAAGTTACATTTGATGTCAAAGCACTTTTTAATACTTTATTTTACTATATAAAAAAACGCGTAAATAATAAAGGAAACACTTGATAAAATTAGCATTTTACAATAACAAATTCTTTCACATTATTTCTTATTCATAAATCTACAACGCAGCCAAGCAGCGAAGTTCGGGAAACTTAACTTGCGTGTTGCGCAAATCATATTGAAAGATAGGAAATAAATTTTTACATTAAGTGGAGCACGTTGCTACTCACTTTTATATGTGGAAAATAGTGTTTTCCTTTATTCATTGTATTTTGCATCAAAAAAACACTGTTCTAACAAATTAATCGCTTCGTTAATGTTTGTGCAGACAAAATCTAGGCACTAATTATGTGTGGTGTTAACAAGACTTCATTTTTCAGTTTCGAACTTTCCAGCTTTATACATGTACATAAAGTTCAAGAAGCGCTCTTTCAGATTGTCAACGCCGGCGTAAGCAAAATTGCTGACGCTTTGCGTTAGTACTGGTGGTTTTGAGTTGTATTCATAAGAGAAAGCACTTGTAAATTGAGAGTAAAATAATTGCGCACAAAATTGTTTACTTACAAACAATTGAACCAAAACGAAAAATCTAAATTGTGAAAGGTACGTAAATAAGTTCCATATTTTTGCTTTTTACTCCAATAGGTTAATTAATATCCTTAATTCGCCAAAGCTTGTAATCAATTGTGTATCATCAACATTTCCTTACATCATATACTGTGTGAGGAGCCCGTTTCGGTCTCACAGTTTCTCCGTCTCTGGTGGAGAGGAGAGTGCTCGCATAAGATAGAGAGTAAGTTAGAGAATAAGATAGAGATTAAACAGGATAAGAGTAGAATTAAGAGTAGGATAAGAGTAGGCTAAGATCGATTAATTGGGAAGTTGAACTTGGTAAGTGAGTTGGGAGAGTCGCGCATAGCTTCTGAGGGAGACGTCGCGCTCACTGTAAATACGGGTTGTCTTATGAAGTTGGAAGTAAAGTATAAGAAATAAAGCAAACTAACAAAATAAATTTTTTGTGACTAAATTCCTGGGCCACTGAGCTATCCAGCCACAGAGAACGGGCTAGTTATGCCCTCACAACTGTCACTATCATTGACAAAGTGCGCCGGGTCAACACCTAATAGCAAAAAAGTTTGGCAGCTCTGCGAGCGCACTTCTTATTCTTATTATTTAGTTGTAAACAGTTTGTTTGTTTTTTTATTTCATTGCTTTGTACGGATTTAAAGCCCAGCAGATACTACAAGTGTTGACATTTATTGTTACATATTGAAGTTTTTGTGTTGATATCGTTTTGGTTTTTGCGCTCAGCTCTTTGTGTTCTCGTCAAAAAGTGACTTATTTATTTTCGCGCGTATTAAGCAATGTTGCTTTAATGGACTTTAAAGAGTCCGTCAACGAGAATAAGTGATAGACGTCATTTAGGTTCTTGCAAACAATTCTGAGCGGATTAAACAGTTCGTAATTATATTTACATTGACTAAGCTTTATCAAGATAAAGTGCCTAGAGAAGCGGTTAGGGACCTATCTCACGAAGTAATGCGGGCGAGTCAATCGTACCATTTATTAATTTGATTACGAAGGAAACCCCAAGAACAAATCTACGTTTCTCCAGTGACGGTAAGGATAACAGAAGCAACCTATTTTCATAGGGTGGAAGAGGGGAAATCGGGTCCCAACCCAAATTCCTAAAGGCAAACAGCAAGAATTGCTTTTGAACAGAAGTAAACTTTTGAGTTTCTAGATCAACGCATCTTATTTTGGCGACTCTGTCAACATTTCGCTAGAGTCCTCCCTATAGAGGCGAATAAGAGAGTGTGCTTTTATTTATATAATATATTATATATACATGATACAATATAAAAAGCATTTATCCATCGCCCTTTGAAATTAGGTTTGTGCCGTTCAATTGTGATTTCTAGGATTGTATAGACCTTGTTTACCAAATGAATCCATTTACAAATTATTTACAAGAACTTGTATTTGTAGTGCTTTGAATGTCCCTCTGATTTTGTCCATTTGAATAATGTAATTCTTGACTCGACTAACTTCCCTGTGACTACTTTCCGCAAATATTGTGCTTATGTACACTTTTATAGGCAAATTACCATTAGATAAAGTCATTGCGACATATTTAATCCGTATTCCCGTCAAATTTCTGACAAATGTTCTTAATCTTTTCGCCAATCGACAGATGCATAACGCAGGAGTAACGCGCCATTAATGTGTATTTGGTTTTACTTTTTCTTTACAATTTCATTTCTTAGAAAATTAACGTAGCACTTATGTGCATGCATGTGGTATTTATACTATAATACGAACTGTTTGTTTACTGTTCTGCATATAATTGATTTTGTAAATTTTCTAGTATATGCAGTTATACCAGTATAGTATATAAAGTTTTATTTGGTATTTTCCTTTTTTATTTATAATATTATTATTATTATTAATTTCGCCAGAGAAATAAATTCTAAGACTAAACTCTTAAAACATTAGAATCTAAAGTTATCGGCTTTTATTAAAAACTCTCCCGCACTTGAGATTCGAGTCCACAACCACTGAAGTTGCTGGTCGAGACTTTTGGCTACTCGGCCACTCAGAACGATTCGCGTATATATATAATCCTTGCACTTTGCTGCAAGGAAAATTGTCGGCGTCATCATTTACGCTGTTGCATTATTTTCTTCATTGTATGCTTTAGTGAGGTTCTATTTGCGCGGGAGCACTACAAATCATTTTTATCGATAAAAATCATTTCATAAAGCTTTGTTCCTCTCTTATATCCGACCAATTACTACATTGATAACTAATAGTATGCAATGTTTTCGATGACTTCGGCAACTCCTACGGTATAAGCGCTACGGTATTCACGTTAGATTTATTGAGTGTATGGTACGAACATATTTTAGATTTCGAGTCTTGGAAAAGTGCTTAGCATCTTATAATCGCATTATGAGCAACATCACACAGACGTCACAACTCATGACCATTTTATTATTTCATGGTTTTCGTTACTTAACGAATTTGTTTTATAACAATATTGGTAAAGCCCCGTTTTATTGTGACTACTGTTTCCGGATACCAAATTTGGTGCAAAGATGAAACGAAGAATGCATTTGGGTTCTTTGACGACCGGTGGATGGTCAGCGTATGATTGCTAATTTTAATTCAAACATCAATTTTTCGCCACGATTTCCGCATTTGAATAGTAAACCGATATTTAATATGGATCGTTTAATGGAAATCGATATCCGTGGTTGTAGAAAACTAGAGCCCTTAGAAAAGGAGTGAGTATACATATTTAAAAGTGTTTTCATATTGTAATGAACACAAAAATGGTCATCAAGAATTTCAGGAAACTCTTTTAAAGATCGAATTTTGAAATATGTCGTAAGGACGTCAATCTCCACACTTTTCGCGTCAACACTTGACATTAAAATTGTGGGAGACTTTTCCCCCAAGAATCATTAAACTGAAATGACGATGTTTTTGAAGCTTCTACAAAAGTTACACCTTTTAACATATTAGCTTTTTCACTTTTAGGAACAGTAGCTGACACGACTAGTACTGGATGATTTCTTACTGGAAGTTGCGCTGCAGTAAATATTTTTGAACTTGAGTGCCATAAAAGGTTGCTTGTTCTCCTTCTTTTTTGGTATAGGTTGCTTGTTTTTCTTCCTTTTTGGTATAGGTTGCTTGGACCATTCTTGGCCGTACTAAAATTTCCAGAATCTTTTAAATATTTGTAATATAAAAGTTTTAGTAATAAGTAAGTCGTTCATGAAAATAATATCAAATTTAAATATTTAGATGTGCGAATTAGCTCCGCGTTTTTAAACACGCTCAGCTCAAAGGGATTTTTTTACTTTTCCTTTGAAGCTCAAAATTCTTTTTCTCTTCTTAAATTAAAATCGCAAGTAGAGATCTCCCATTATTTAAAAGAAAAATTTCTTCTGCCGCATTTGTATAGCATTTATATAAAATTAAATGGTAATTATATTTATACATTCCTCTTCTTAATTAACCTATTTCGCTATTACCTTTTAATTTATATCGAACTTTATCGTATTATCTTTGCGTCTGCCTCTTCATCTTAATTATCAGTCAATAAATTAAAAGCAGTTTCATTAGATTAGAAATCTAATTAGATTAGATTGTACCTCTATGTGTTGCAAACGTTATATCAAAGCAGTTATACACAATGCATTACACGTGATATGTATTCGCTTATGTGAACGTAATTGCATTGTTGCCTACGTCAATATGTACACTTGGAGACAATTCTACTCGGTATCCATCAGTTTCTATGGCTGATATGTTCACAAAGAACGCAACATTGTTAATGACGACGATAATGATGATGATAATGATGATGACGATGATGATACTGATGATGGCAATGACGGCAATGATGCCGATGATAGTAATGGTGATGGTGTCTGAGAGCTTGATTCAGTGTGATCTGAGTACCTGCTTTCAAAGACACAGCAATCTCAACTGCCGTTATCAGCTCTAAGTGCTATGGCGTACGTGTACACACATAAGTATCAACAAGTATAACGTTGATGAAATACTGGCATCAACAACATATTGATTTAGACCAACTAAGACAAGAAAATATCACTACATATGGTAAAGCAACACCGGTGTATATTATCATAGAACGGCAAAACTATTGTAAATTTAATATCCTTAAAAAGAAAAAAGAATTCGCTCTGCTACCAACTAAGGATACATGTATATATATTGTAAGGGCTATTCTTGCCCAAAACCTGGTGCTAGGGTAACTCAGCGATTCCAGGTTTTTTGCTCACAAGATATTTCTTTAGTTTTTGATATAACTTTTTTACACCGATTAAATGGGTTTTCTCAAGTTGAATTCCCCTAAGATTTTTATTCTTCTATAAAATACTGTTTCCGTTGAAAAATATATTCCAGGCATTTCTTTGTTGACCTTAACAATTTTTCTTTTCTATATCTCTTAATCCAAAGGCCTAGCACTACCGTCGTTGTAACCGCACATCCATTCCTTCACTTACCTCGCGACCGACTCTCCTCACTTACTTTTCTCTAACTTCCCTAAACTAACTTAGCATCGGCTAAAGTTAACTATTCTAATTTCTCCCTACTTAACTTCTCTTTACTTGATTTCTCTTTACATAATCCCTAACTCTCTTACCCTAACTTACTCTAACAACCAGGGAAACTTGTGCACATCAGAAATTCAACATCGAAAGCATATAAAATCTTATTAAACAGTCTTAAACAGTCTTAAACAGTCTTAAACACCTCTAAACACTTTGAAAAAATAGCGAAATTCAGAAAGCACACCCCCACAAACCAAAGCAAAAATTTAAAGAATGAAATTTGAAAAAATCGACTTAAAAATTAAGACGGCAGCGCTTTTTTGACCTCAAAAAATCTAGCTTGACTTTTCATATATAGATATCAATGCGTATGATTTATAATTTAAACAAAGTCGACCAACAATTTCCTAAAAAGTTGTCCCTTATTTCTAGAATAATCAATAGATCAATAATATCTAAGGGCCTTTTTTGCATGTATCAAAAAGAAATCGAATAATTTCGAATATTTAAGATTCCATTATTTTTATTATAAATAAAAGACTAAGCCTTACAATCCATTTGACAGCTTGCATCAACACCTTGCAGCTGTATCTGAAATACCAAAGTATGCTTTTAACATCTGATTATTGGTTAGAGCTCCCCGATTTCTACAAAATATTCCGCATTCCGGGCATTGATATGGTCCACAAATAGGTATTAAAGTTGCATGTTGTGTATTACAGATTTTTTTTAATTGCTTTGAGGATATCAAAAAATCACACGCCAGCTGATCCGCACTGCCAAATATGCTAGGAACTGTAAGGAAGCGTTTTGCTTCCTTACTGATAACAAATCATTTCGCACAAATGTCTACCCGTAGACCGCAAACTGTCAGTCTGGTTTGTCCCTTACATGTCCTTTTGATAATCAGCAAGAAAAAAAAAAGAGAGAGAGAAGGAAAGGTACCCAGCTAGGAAAGGTACACAAATGTAAGAAATGTATACAAATGTGTAAAATGTATACAAATGTATAAACTCGATAAAATGTATACACATGTACGAATGTATAAGCTTTATAAAATGTGCACATGTACGAAACGTATACAAAGGTATAAACTGTATAAAATGCACACAAATGTAAAAACCTATAAATGTATATATAGTAGAACATAGATAAACATAATTTTTTTTGCCTAAGGAAACATATTGTGAGCACAGAACGGTCCTGACAAACTGTAAAAGTCATAGCGAGACTAGCATTCACACACCTAACGGTTACCAAATCATACGATTCGGTACTAGGATTAGCGTTGTGCAGAGTCATGCCGAGTAGCGGTAAAACAAAGGTCCAAGTTATTTTTATACTATAAATTTTCTTCGAAAGGACTGGCTGAGTATACCCTGCCCAAGAAGACTCGTTACAGAACAATAACAGTATAACCATTCAAGTCCAGTGATTTTTTACCTTCTTTTAAAATACGATGAAACGATCCCACCAATTTAAATCTTTATAGTAAAGATGCTGTTTGGGATCGCGTTGTGCCCCGGGCCGATGATCAAATTCATAATATTCATACCCTTTAATACAAGGTAAACGTTTTGACATAAGTAGAAATGAGCCGACGGTTAAACTAGTATTTACGGGCCATAAACTATTCAATAATGCTTTGGTCGCAAGAATAAATAGATGTTTCTAATACACCATGAGGGTGGAAAGCACTTTCTACACTTTTGCTTAACGGATTCACATACCGAAAACTCCGCTTGGAAAGTATTAACCTCTTGTAGATGATACGGGTATCACAGATATATTCACACATATGATGTCGCATTCTTTTGCCCCGATCCTAAAGTCTGTTGCCAATTTGATTTTAAGCGCATTGCAGGTTTTGGTCTTAGTTGTGCCTGGCGAATATTGCCTAAAAAAATTCGAGGCAACAACGTAGCTGAAAGGTTAGCTTGGCAATGTTAATTAAGCAAAGTGTCATTGCTTATATTCATATTTTAGAGCAGGGTTATTAGTTGACTAGTGGAAAAAGAAAGCTGAGCTGTACAATACCAATGTTGTGCCATTTCCCTTAGGCGACGATTTTCGCTACAGCCAAAATATGGAATGGGAAGCACAACGGGTTAATTGTGAGGCTTTATTTGCACACATCAATGGTGAATCTAATTATTTTGTTGAGGCTCGTTTTGGCACATTAGAGGAATATTTTGATGCCGTTCATCAGGAGCAACGAGAACGTTCGAAAGCGGAGATTTCTTCACGTATGCTGATCGAGCTGATAACTATTGGAGCGGGTAGGAAATGATGTGGTCGTTAAATAGATTGCTACTATAATTAGGCCCACTCAATTTTTTACGTATTGGTTACCATACTTCACGGCCCTATCATCAACGTATGGATCGAGTTTTAATGCATTACATGCTTGGGCTCCGTGGTCTGAAAATGTCCTATTTGATGAGATGTTGCAAAAAGCACGACATCAGCATTCACTGTTTCAACATCATGATGGCGTAACGGGAACAGCAAAACATTATGTGGTAGAAGATTACGCCAAACGAATGTTAAAAGCAGTCAATGATTGTCGTTTTGTTATGCAACAATCGGTATATCGCTTACTTACCAAATCAACGATTAGTGTCATTGTTTATTTTAGTAAAATGAACATTGACAAGAATTTGTGTTTTTATATGTAATCCCGATCTGAAATTTAATTATTTCTACTTCGATGATTCACGTTGGCCTGGTCCAGACGATACTCGCATTACTATAATTTTGGCCAAAGAGTTGCCCTTAATATATTTAGTTTTTCAAACTCTTTGCCCAATGCGCACGAGGAACCTGTTGAATTTTATGTAGTCTCTCTTCATGTAAGAGTGACAGGTCTGGCAGGCAATGCTCGCTTATAAATACAGTAACTCCGCAAGTTCAAGTGAATTTGGTAACATTAATGTGAAAATTCATTAATTTATCGTTCGGTTGCTTCGAAAAGTAAAGGGTCGGTTTGACTATTGTTCATTTTTCGCACAGAATTTCAAACATTTTTTGTGATATTTTATTAAATTTTTTATTTTATGCATTTTTTGGTCGAATAAAATTATCAAATATTAAAGTTGGTTATTATATATCATAGCATCCGTTAGGGTTTTCGCCTTTAAAATTTCAGGAAAAGGAAAACATTATTATTCGAGTTGATGTGGCACGAGCAACGAAGATCATTATTGACGATGTTTCAATTAAGAAAATAAACTAAAGTCATGCAAAATATGGTAAGATTTTAAACAGTGGAGATTTCCGTAAAGTAAATGTAAAAAATTTCAGCCATCATCTTCCACGTTTTAGGAGCAATGAGCAAAAATCCACAAATTTTTGCTTAAAGAAACACAGTGGCATTTACTTTACGCTTTACTATAGACGTATGTTTTGAGTAATTTGGACCTTTTACAATACCAACTTGCGTGCAGAAGCTTTCAATAATCGTGATTAGCCTCTTGGCGGTAATCAATTGTCTCCAAAAAAAAAACCAGGTGATCTACCCTCCTGCATAGAACGATTGACTTATGCGTTTTTCGTGCTGCATGAACTGTGAAAATAAAATTAATTGCGAGTATTTTACCTCAATTAAACACGTGCTTGCGTTTTGGTTTACGCGGGCTTTAAGTTGAGCGTAGGAATCATACGCAGCCATCAGAATCGATGCAGAAAATGGTTCTAAATTGAACGGTATAATAAAAGCAGTCTACGGACGTACAAATTAAACGTAACAATCTCAATGGCAGATAATATATGTAAGTACGATTTCGTAAAAAACTGTTTGATAAAAGTGATACGGCTGGTACGAGGAGATCAGTACGTTTAAGCATTTATGGAGATTTTTTCGGGCCAGTCAAGGCCAAACGGCTTGTTGGGGTGGTTCTGCGCGGTTTTTCTTAAATTTCCTTAGTAAGGATTGTGTGCTAAGCAGTCATTGATTGATGAGACGCGTCGTTTGGTATCTTGTTTTTCTTAAATTGATTTTTACAATTTATTTCTACATTCAAACAGTTTTCAAAAAGTTTCCAAATGTATATTTACGTTAGTATAGTATCTACCTCCGATATATCGTAGCTAAACACTTATGTATGGTCTTCATTTTTATGATTACGTTACGTTCTCTTATATTTTGACGTCATATGGCCTTTTATATTGTTTTCACCAAATTGTAGCATATTCCTTCCTTCTCTCAAATTCGTATTTTTTATTGTAACTATAGAGGTAGAGCAGAATTGAGTGCTATAACACAATCAAACAAACATATAATCAGCATGTGTGCATAGGGATTAGTATATTAATAATTGAATGCTCCATGAATCTTGCAAAGAAAAATATCATGATTCCAGTGATGAACAGATTTCACTACTCTTCAAAGTTGCGAAGACATGGATTTGCCGTTTGAAAAATGAAAAGAATTGGTCTTCACAGAAGGTCTAAGTTTTAAATCGCCACCGGCTTTTGCTCAAGTTTTACAACAAAGTCAACAAACCGAGCTTTAGTTATTGTTCACATCGTTTGCTTGTATATACATACATATGCATATATACATATATACCGACTACTAGTTTGTTCAGAAAACTTTGACTGTGCAGGGTGTACATATAAGAAGAGAGAAGAATACAAAGTGTTTCGTAATCTACTACAATGGTAAAATCGAATGCCACGCCTATAAAAATTGTACAAAACTATTCAGGAGACGTACAAGGGGAGATGAATTTATATTTTTGATACATTTATATAATAAAGATTATATATTACATTTCAACCAAACCATTTCTTTCAATATATATGGAAAGAGAGTTATCATTTTTTTTTTGAAAATAGGGTAAAATCGAATGCCACGCCTATAAAAATTGTACAAAACTATTCAGGAGACGTACAAGGGGAGATGAATTTATATTTTTGATACATTTATATAATAAAGATTATATATTACATTTCCATTGGCCGGAGCGCAATACAGTGCTTTGATGTATTTATTTAAGTCACAGGCGTTATGCTCATTGCATAATAAAAAAGAACATGTAACAAAGTGAAGACGAATGTAGAAATATGTGCTGCGTTGACAAAAAACATTTAAGACTTGATGCCCTGAGTTATCGTTAGAAGGCAACAAATCTTTTAGAAGATTCCAAGGTTTTAACCAAATTACGCCCTAACAGAGTAACATCTTGAAACGTTTAAAACGGTTTGCGACAGAGGACAAGTCCAAAATGTTAGCGTACGAACGATTGAGTCAATATCTCTCATTTATCGCAATCTTGATAAATCTAATGGATCGTAAAGTTTTCGTAGCGTTTGCAAGGAAGAAAAAAAATGCAAAACTATACATTAAGGACACTTTTAAAGCAATACTTGTAAATAATTTTTTTTATGCATCCACTCGCTTTGTTACGCAGCTGGTTGAATATCCTAAAAAAGTTACGTTTTCGGATCATCGTGAAATATCTCTAAGATCAAGATCTTCTGGTATCACTGTCGCTTTTACTAGTGAGGGAATGATTAAATCCATACAACTTGAAGAAAGCGAATTACGTACACCCGCAAGAGTACAATTTTTTAGGTGCGGTAATCGTTTTAAAGGGGAGCTTTCGGCCGCATACCTCTTTTTACCCAATGGTCCCGCCACTCCCATACACAACAACTCTTCACCAGTGGTTTTAGTTACCGAAGGTCCACTGGAGTCCACAGTCTGCATGTTAAAATATAAAAATATATGCATGAATTTACTGCTAATTTCTTACAACTTCTTTATTTAAAACAGCAAAAGTTTTTATTGCTTTATTTTTTTGCAGACTTTCTTACACTACTTAAAGAATATTTATACAATTTAATTTTTCTTTTTTTATATGTATTTTTTTAATTAATAGTATATTGCTTTTTTTGGTAATTTTTTAATTGGAAATACTCGTTTTAGCGCTTACCATATGTTCAGAATGGAGACAGCAAAGAGTTGTGTTTAATAAATGTGAAAATTATGATGTTAATGTGAAATGAATGAAAATAAACAAAATCTACATGTCTTTTTCTCAATATAAGCAAAATCCATATACCTTTCTATAAAAATAAACAACAGCTCAGAAAAAATCTACCCGCAACATTTTTATTTTGTTTATATTTTTATGGTGTTTCATCCTGCTGTTTGAAATTTTTTACTAGAAACTTAGATTAATATGTGAATGAATGCATATTTATTTATTTTATTAATAAAATTTAAAAAACGATATAACTTTGCAACTTTTCTTATAAAATATATTGTTCCGTTTTCATATTTTGTTTATTGTAAGGGTTAAATTTTCATCTACATACGCCATAATCTCTATTGTAAAAAGCAAACAATAAGGTTGCTGAAGGTAATAATTTCACTTTTAGCAGAAATTCGCAAATAATGATAATGAACAATTAAAGGGGAGCAGGAGAAGGCAAAGTTTCAATAGAAAAGAAAAAAATTAGATGTAAAAGATTACGTATAAACTCAACAAGTGTCTTCTGGCCACACCAAGTATATGGCCAACAACAACACGAATTGGCTCTCGTTATGCATTATCACCATATTTTGCAAGATCAATTTTTTCATCGTCTGCTACAACTACGTACGGAAAAGTGTCGAGGTTGCTATTCAATTTAGCTTAAAAAGGCTTTGTGCATTCATTCACACTTGATACAACATATTTTACAAACGCCACACTTGCATGAATAATGATCAAAATACAATCCAGAAACGACTCACTTGCATAAATTATAATCAAAACATTTCAAAATTTAGCCAAACTTTGGAAAACCCACTTTCAGGTTGCTTCATGGTTTGTCAATTCCTGGGATGCGGGCTACATAAAAACTAATATCTTCACCTTTTGTTTGGCCATCAGTGTATCAAGCCATCAACAAATACAGGCAAACCTGTTTTTGTGCGGTCGATAGGGACCGCAGAAAAAAAACCGCACAAAAAAAAAATATTCAAAAACTTCATAAATAGCTATAAGAAATAATTTTTCACAGCATATTCAAGCAAATTTTTTTTATGCGGTAGAGAGGGACCGCATAAAAAAAGTCTCACTTAGAAAATATGCCAAAGCTTCACAAAATAGCAAGAAAGTGCTTTCCAAACAAAATAAATAATTAAATTACACAATGAAACATTTAAAAAAATTTTAATTTCTAATTTTAAACAAGGAGAAATTTTCAAAATGTACATAATTCAATACTACTCATCGTAGTTCAAAACGCGCATATTTTTGCGATGAACTGGTTCGTAATCGCTTTCGTCACTTGAAGATACTACAGTTGATTTATTTTTTGTTAACATGTAGTCGGTGATAAGTTTTTGAGACGACGGTCGTTTGGTCAGCTGTTTGTAAACGTCGCGATAGCCAGATATACACAATCGAAGTTCTTTTTGGAATTTCAAACTTCTTTGAGAATTGTTATCTATTTTAAAAAAATGCTTTTCCAATTTGCCGCAATTTCTCTATTGTGCCGATTTAGAGAATAAGCATATATTCGTTCTCATTTGTTA
>NW_023998565.1:2713834-2725040 GCF_014805625.2 Glossina fuscipes
GCATGTATTGTGCCGATTTAGAGAATAAGCATATTCGTTCTCATTTGCTGGATCCCTGCATATATTTTATCCGCTGTAATAGATTCCGGTTCTTCTTGTCCGTCTTCATGATCTGTTAAGTTATTGATAATGTCACTATCATTTACGGTTTCGTCCTCAATCATTTCAATAAGATCATTTTCGCTGAAAGAGTCAAAACCTTCTCCGCAGATTTGATGTGCTAGCGCAATGATATCTGATGATAAAGTGGACGTGTTGACCGCTTTCCAGCACTAGGTATGAAAATGGCTGTTGCAATGTGTACATACACACTGATAGCAAAAAAAGTGATGCCAACACAGTTCAGATTGACCTAACTTCTCGGCGAAATTCAATGTGTCGATATTCATATACCGCACAAAAAAAGAATCGCACAAAAAGAATCGCACAAAAAAAAGCGCATAAAAAAAGCACGCACAAAAACAGGTTTGACAGTAGTATAGAAATTTCCAGCAATATCAGTTGGCTAAAATTACACATCACATCCGTTGACGTCTTTCCTATTTACGTTTCACAGAACATTTCTGTTTCCGCTAGCTGGTTTTTCCTATACATCGTTTATAAAAAAAGTACTATGTGTGGTGAATGAAGACAGCACAGAGTTGCTTTTAATAAGTACTAAATAAATAAGAGAAATGGTGAATAAAAAATCTCTCACATAATTCAATCAATAACATAATTCAAAATTCCAAACGCTCACTTAATTCAATTCAATAACATAATTCAAAATTCGACAAGGTCCATAACTCAATTCAATAACATAATTCAAAATTTCATACTCTCACATAATTCAATTTAATAACATAATTGAAAATTCCATACCCTCACTTAATTCAATTCAAAATTCAATAACAGAATTCCAAATTTCATTCAATTGAACAGAAATGGCAGGAACACATCTGTTAAGTGGGAAGAAATGAAGGGAAAACTCGTAGCTGGATACATGGTTCTGCTACAGCTGGTGTACTTTGTTACGAAAATACAGAGGTCGGGTGCACAAAAACAAAGAAACAAATCCCAATGAATGCTTCCGTCCATCGCCCGAAATAAGCTCATAACCAAAATCACGCAGTTTTAAAATTTTTTTTTGTCCGCGTTAATTGTATACTCGGAGTTTGGGTAAATTACGAGAGGATCAGGACGAATGTTTACCGAATTGAAAAATTGTCTCACTGGAAGTTTTAAGCGATTCCAGTTTATCTTTCTCTTTAAAACTACTCGAACGGTTGTCGCCTTTACCGGCCAAATCCGCGGCAGAATAACTGCTATCTGATGATGAATGCGTATATTCATGTACATTTATATTTCAAATATTTTTAGGTGATAGAGGATTTCCGTTAGAGCCGTGGTTACAGAGGACTGGTCGCTCCAATTAAAAAAAATATACAATCATATTTATTGCAAGGAGATGAAAATTATTAAGTCTTTTTATTTACTAAGGTCGCAGGTGCTTTTTAATGGAAAAGCAGTTATAATTCAAGAAAAATGATAAGATCCGTGAAGGTTAATGCAGCTCTCCACATCTGCTTACATTACAAAGTGAAAACTCCGGAAAGCGATTCTTCCTCCTGGTAATCAGAGATCATTATTTCAGATACATTAACACGACGCTGTTTTTCAAATATATTGAGTTTTTTTGAAACTAAACGGGACGAGACAATTTTGAGACCCAAATGGTCTTTCAAAATCGATTGCATCGACCCAATCGATATTTTCGTGATATCAACAAGATCTCTAATTGTCAACCGACTATTACCAATTACTAGGGCTTTGATTTTGTTGATATTTTCATCAGTTATTGAGGTAGATGGCCTTCCCGGCCGTGATTCGTCTTCAACTGCTTCTCTACCCTCTTTAAAATTTTTGTACCATTTATATACTTTTGATTGTGCCATTGTTTCATCGCCGTAACAATTTCTTAGCATTTTTAATACATCCGCACAAGCGATTCCATTCTTTAAGCAGAATTTGATGCAAATTCTTTGCTCAATGAATTTATTCATTTGAAAAACTTGTCACCAACTATTTTTTTTTGTGTTTGGTTTGTTTAGATTAATTAATTAGCCTTGTTGACTAACACCCACATCCAGTAGCGTGATAAATTGCTATTATTTGTTAACCCGTTGAGTTTTACAAGTTGTAGCGGCAGCATACATAAACTTTGGAAAGAATTGATGATACTGTTCTTCTAAATTTCACTTGATTTTTTTTTAGGAACGCGATATAATAATAATTTAATATTTCTTCTTGGGAAACAGCTGATCATGGTATTGCACGAGCAAATGTTTGTTTATAAATTGAAAATAAACCGAGACGCAACCAAATGGTTGTGTTTATAAATTGAAAATAAACCGAGACGCAACCAAATGGTTGTTTATAAATTGAAAATGAACCAAGACGCAACCAAATGGTTGTTTATGTTCTGATTTTTGAGCTTCGGATAGCTCGAATTTAATTTATTATTATTTTTTTTTTTTACATAAATAATTCTGTTAAACTGGTTAAACTACAAATAAACTTTACACCGTTGTAAAAAAATCGTTCATACACTTGCCGTTAAATGAGAATAAGTGGTGGGAAAAAACATAATACTTGCTGTTAAATGGGAATAAGTGGGAGGAAAAAACAGAGAGAGATAGACGAAATCTTATATTTAAAAATGCACTTTATGAATGCTACCTGTCGAAGTAACATAAGAAACGCGACTACGAAGTCGACATAACATACATTTATTAATAAAAAATATTGTAAAATGAAAGAAATTCAGAAATTTTATATGAAAACATATATTTATAAGAAGAATAAAGAAACATTAGATACTGAATAAATTGTAGAATTTGTGAAATTGAACAAATTAAGAAATGTACATCACGGTTTTGCCGACGGCTTTTGCTTTTTTGGTCCGTTGGTTCATGTTAAGTTTTTTTCCATGTTAAGTTGCGTGTTAAGTTGCTTTTTTGGTCCGTTATTTTACAGAATTGAATCCCTTTTGTCTGTTAAGTTGCGCGTTTAACATAGCTGATTGGCGTTAACATTTAAGTTGTTAAGTTGGGCTTTTATCCATTTATTTATTATAAGCGACTCTGTGCCTTGCCTTTCAACAGGGAATTTAGGGAGGACTTTGTTTAAAAATTATGACGGTTTAATTCTAAGCTAACTTGTAAAATAAAATAAATAAATCATTAAAAATCATCTGCTCCAAAATTAAGATTGCAATATTTGATATATTCAATGCTATACCTTGGATTATCTGCTTATTTCCATTGGGAGAGTTATTTGATCTAAGATTATGGAGGCAAATAAGTCATCGTCATCTTCATCCCAGTTTTACACTGATTAGATGGTACTAGAGCTAAAAAATTTATTAATTTAAATATTGTCTCATCGCACATTTTAAAAACAAATTACTTTCATTTACGTTGTACGTGTCCTTTTTCTCGATATAACCACGATCTGAAGCTTCTCCTGAAAAGAAGTACAAAGTTAGGGTTATTAAAAAAAGCCTGTAAAGAGCAACTTACTTTCTGAGATGGAATTGTCATCATTGTCATCAATAGCAGCCTTGAATTTTTCGCGGAGTATGTGTCAGATTCTCTGATTAAATAAAATTTCTTAATTGTATACAACAACCAAACAAAACGAAAATTTGAAAATTTAGCAAATATCAATTTATTTATTTATTTATTTTACTTGGACATTTTTCAAAGTTTACAACCAGTTTTACCGTTTGGACCATTGACGACCATATTTTTTTATCAATTTCTCATTTTTTTCTTTCAAATTACATTTAAGCTATATTCATTTCATATATTATACAAATTTTTCGTTGATTTTTTATCAATTTCTCGTACCCCAGTTGGATTTTTTTCCAATTTTTCATTTATTTCATCGATTTTTTTGCAATTGAAAATCGTTTGCAAATCGTAAATGTCTTGTATCCGCCTTGGAAACGCATTCATTAATAAAACGGAATGTGGACTTTCATTTTTCACATTAATATTATTAAAAGCACCATCGACCTTAAAACGGTAAACCGCTCTCACTTTCTTAATAAGATTTTCGTATGATACGCTGATTACTCCATTTCACTATCTTCTAATTTGCTTAATAATTCAGGCTTTCTGGTGCTAAAGCGATTATTGTTTCGTTGAGCAGGCTTTATTGATTATGTTGATGAAAATAAACGTACTGCATTGCGTTCGTATTACAGTGAAAAAAGTGAAAGTTGTACCCATTCCCTTGGCATGGTAAATAAGTTTAAATAAAGCTCTACACTATCCGGCGAACCCTTCATTTCCATACGGAGGACAAATCAAGGGTAAGATTTTTTAGAGCTCGATTGCGTGCGGAAGGAGGTTTTTGTTTAGCTGACCGCAAAATTTCCATAACATCATTGCAATCATTACAAACGGGCACCTGTTAAGTACGCATGTATTCTTTTTGATCCTGAGACAAGATTTGACACATCGTACATTCACCTCAAATTCAGAGTTTTTATTGAATTTCGAGAAACCTTCAC
The DNA here is from genome assembly GCF_014805625.2 of Glossina fuscipes. Taxonomy (NCBI): domain Eukaryota; kingdom Metazoa; phylum Arthropoda; class Insecta; order Diptera; family Glossinidae; genus Glossina; species Glossina fuscipes. The sequence goes on from NW_023998565.1 coordinate 2,718,393, forward strand.
GGTAAAGTAAATAAATTTCAATTGTGATTTTTTCATTAGACAATTGTGAAGCAATTGTTTTGGCGTCATCATTCTTTTTTGCTACATTCAGATATGTCATTTCTTTAAATTTAAAGCAACAAGAAAAATGTACTACTAAGTGAATCTTCTTAAAACATTCCAGTAAATTAATCTTTTAATTGATAACTGCTTTAAAAAATTTGAGAAAGTGGAATGACGATAGAGATGGAACATTTTCGGTAGGATTGATTTATAACACATTTATATAAAAACTGAAATGTATTACAAGGAAATGCGAAAAAAAATTTCTTTAATCCCCAGGTCTGGGATATAAATTTAATTTACAAATTATTTATATCTTGTAACGGCCGCGAACAAACCTTGGGTAGAGTGTCTGTCGGTCTGTGTCAAGCGCAAGTATCGCAATAACGGCATGCCGTTAGGCAAAATCGTGTGATTTTGTGGTACCGTTTATAAATCGCATGATCTTACGGGATATAATTGTTTTGTTCTTTTCTTCTTTTCCCTTTCATTAAGATGGGTAAAATCATGTGATTTTGCGGTATTCCTTTTTTTGCTTTTACAAAAACAGGCAAAATCGTGTGATTTTGCGGTATTCCCATTTTTCTTTTGCTTTTGCAAGAATAAGCAAAATCGCATGATCTTGCAGGATTTTGCTTGCTTTTGCGAGAGTAGCGGCAAGCCGCTATAGAGAGCAACAGAAAGAAGAAGAGAAGAATTGAGCAGGAATGAGAGGTCTGTCTGTGTTTTGTTTCGGAGATAGAGGCGAGAATCACTTGGCCTCTGCTGAGGTGCGCACGTGTCCGCGAGCTTGGTCTAAAACCGGATAAATAAAACTATTTTTAAAATTGAGCCTTCAAGTGCAACGAAAGAAAAAAAAAGGACAAAACACTAACAGCAACTAATGTGAGAGATCTTTTTAAAGTTCGTGTGTAAAGAAGATAGAATAGCGCTTAAAGCTTACAGTTTTGCAAAATAATGTCTAAAAATAATGGAAAAAGAAGTTATTAACTAGAACTTTATTAAAGAAATACAAGTCGGCAGGGATAAAATAATTGTTAAACGTTAAAAAAAAAAAAAAAAGGTTTGCTTGCATTGAGTAAAGAAATTTGAGGAAATCATCATTACTGCTATTTTCGATAAATTTCCATGTGTGCAATATAAAAATGCATGTACGAATGAGTGTATACAAATTATGTGAAGAAATTGTGTATTTGATAGAAAAAAAATAATAAGTAAAATATTATTATTATTATTATTATTATTTTATTTTTAGACTAACGAAATGAATTCTTAGACTAAAAAAAAGACATTGAGCACTAGCAACACAGGCTATCGGCTCTAATTTAAATAAATGGATATTAGATAGTGAACTTAGTAGTATTAAAAAAGTAATATATTGAATTGATATTCTGTTCTGAAGCTGATTGTAGAATGTTCAAAGGGTTAATCGTTCCAAATGCAATACTTCTAGCCGAGGAAAAGTTGAGGCAATCGCAGAGAATGTGCTTTATAGTAAGAGTTTGTCCACAACAGCAGATTGGGGGAGAAGACTTCTTCAGGATCCATTGGTGAGTTGCAATTGTATGACCAAGGCGAATTCTCGAAAATGTTTGGATCTTGGTTTTCTCAACGTTTGTTGGATATAAAGGTGGAGTTAATTGAGGGTTAATGCAAGAGTAGTGTTGATGATGGTATTGTAAATTTGCTTCTGCAATTTTCTCTTTAACTTTTCTTCCAATGTATCTTTGAAGATCCAACTTTTCCATGACATCATCCATAATTAGAGGAGCAGAAGCAGCATACTTTGCCGCTCGATCAGCCTGCTCATTTCCCAGTAAACCAATGTGACTTGGTACCCATAACATTTTAATTTTTCCGTCGGGTGTAGTAATTATATTCCTTAATTTGTTGATGGTGCTCCATCTCGAAGTCGAAGGATTCCGAACAACTTGTAATACAGACAAACTGTCGGTAACAATAGCGGTTTTGAGTTTGTTTTTATGGGCAAGGTTGGCAGCGTGAAGGATAGCTCTGGCTTCCGTTGTGAAAGTTGAAGTACTTTCGTGAAATATGTGGTTGAGAAGAACCCGTCCTGTAGCATCTACCACCGCACAAGCAGGACGCAGACCAGGAGATTTTGAGCCGTCTGTGTACAAAAGATTCCAACCAGTACTGTCCAATACTTGGGTTTTTTCAGCTATTAGATTCCTGAAGACGTAATTTGGAGTATCTTCTTTCTTGTGCATAGACAGTGAGATGTCAAAAGAGCAGTCTTTCAAAATCCAGGGAGGTTTAACACCAAAAGACAAACAATGGTCAGATGGTGACTTTGGAATTTTCTTCGCAATAATAATCTTTCTTACGTCATCACCGAGAATGGATTTGTTTGAATTAAGAAGCTTAGGGACTATTTTAGCTTTTAACTCATACAGTCTATTTTCTAAAGTTGGGAGACCAGTTTCAATTATAATACTATTTATGGGCGTCGTCCGAAAAGCATAACAACTTGCTATAACGGCTTGGTGATAGACCGGTTTAAGGATGTTGATATTATATTTGCAGCTATTGCCATAAATTATCAAAGCATAGTCAATCTTGCTTAACACAAGCATTTTGGTAAGATAAGCGATAGTGTTAATATGCGCATGGCTTCTCCAAGCAACGTACTGTATGAAATTTACCCTTGTTAAAAGGGAGTTTTTTAACCGAAGGCAGTGTGCTTTCCAACGATAATTGTTTGAAAACGTGAGCCCGAGAACATGGAGCGTCTGCACATTTACTACTGGTAAGTCGTTAATATGCATCAGTAGGTTTCCTGTATCGCACATTTGTTTTCGACAAATGTGCATTTTTTTTGATTTTTGTATAGAAATTTTAGCCCCTGACGAGTTTGCCCATGTGGAGATCTCACATGCAATAGATTCGAGGATGTTGATTGCTTTCGTTTTGTCTTTTTCTTTTGTAAAACTGTATATATCGTCCGCGTAGAGACAATGTTCCACTCTTGGTACACGGCAAAGAATTTTGCTAATTTCGTTGAAAGCGATCTGGAAAAGCGTGACAGAGAGAGGAGATCCTTGCGGAATGCCATTCATTAGCGGAAAGGAATCAGAAAGATGATTGTTGATTCTAACTTTGAACCGCCGATGCGACATGAATGATTTGATGTAGTTGAAGATGATTTCAAGAGTCTTAAGATAACATGAAGACCAACTCTGTCAAATGCTTTTTCGAAATCAATTGAGAGAATTGTTACGTGATTTCGTTCGGAAATTGCTTTGCTTGTGAAATAATCAATATGTAACAGAGCGTCGATGCACCCTCTACCCCGCTTGAAACCAACTTGTTGCTTTGTTATCAGGTTCTTGGATTCAAAAAACCAAGATAATTTAGATGCCATAATCTTCTCTAATACCTTAGAGAGGCAAGATAAAAGAGAAATTGGGCGATAATCTGATGCGATGGAGACATTTTTTGACTTTGGAATTGGAACAACTGTTGCCAGTTTCCACATGTAGGGTATATGGCCAGTCATAAATACCGTATTATATAGGTGCAGTAATTTCTTTTTACTAGACTTAGACATAGCACTGACCATTTGGTATGAGATGCGGTCTAGACCAGGTGTCTTCCCCTTCAAATTGGAGAGACAACTTCCAAGTTCTGAGGTGGATACGCAATTTTCCAGGAACATGGCACATCTATCGATATTATTTGAAGGAGATATTGGAGTCCTTTTATTTTCAATGAAAGCACTGGAGAAGTTGCTGTCAGAGGAGTATTCGCACCACACTTTTCCAAAGTAATTAGAAATCTCATCTACGTCAGTTAAAGTTCCATTGGGAGTGCAGATGGCAGAAATTTGGTTCAGGTTTGACGTCCCATTAAGTCTGTTGATTTTGTTCCAGACAACTTTCATTGATGTATTTCTGTGAATTCGTTTCGAGAAAAGTTCGAAACTAAGTGCCTTTGATTTCCGTAATTCCTTCCTGAATAGAGCATTGGCCTTTTTGTATAATAACAAGTGATTCTGATCAGGACATCTCTTAAAGCGGTGCCATAGATTCATTTTATTTTTCCTCAAAAACGAAAGCGTGTTGTTCCACCAAGGAACCTTAGCTCGTTTAAAAGAGGTGTTGGATTGAGGAATAGAAAGATGAGCAGCCGTGCGAATCGCTTTAGACATAATAGCAGCATCATGGTTGCAGTTTCCGCTAAATGGCTTTGAATTCAAAAATAACTCCACCTGTTTGAAGTAATTGATCAATCCGCTTTATCTAGGAGAAATTTGGCCTGTTTTGCTGGAGTAGCAGAGGACGTTGAAAGTTTAAGATCGATTATGATTGGAAAGTGATCATTATTATATAGATCATCAGAAATAGACCAGGACACCAAAGGAAGAAGTGATGGAGAGCAACATGTTAAATCAATATGTGAAAAAGTATGATGAGTTGAGAAGTGCGTTGGTTTTCCATCATTTAAAACGCAAAGGTTGCTTTGAGAAAAGGCCTTTTCTAAAACAGTACCGCGAGTGTTGTTCACTGTTGAGCCCCAGATGGTATTCCAGCTGTTGAAATCGCCGCATATAATTAATGGGGGGGAAAGTACGGAGAATAAACTGTAGAGTTCTTGCTGAGAAAACGTTTGCGAAGGTGGGATATAGAGCGAAAGCACTGTAAATTTTATGTTTAACATTATTTGTATCGCTACGGCTTCTATGTTTGAGCTAAAATTTATGCGTTTGTGAGGTATATTTGATTTTATAAAAATACCAACTCCTTGTTTGGAATATGAATTTTGATCAGCATTCGTGAAGTATCCAGTATATGAGTAGAGTGGTATAGGATTAAAAGAGCTTCTACAATGGGTCTCTCGAAGCGATATAAAGGTTGAAAGATTGAAATCACTTATTAGTGTACGGAGTTCGTCAAAATTATTAATAAGTCCCTTAATGTTCCATTATAGAATTTTAAAAACTTTATTTAATTGTAATGACATGTAAACAGAGTGGAGGGAGGGTTAAGTTGACATGTCAGCGTCTCCGTCGAGAAGGTCGCTATAGGAATTTTTCGTGAATGATTTATTCTTACCAGCAGAATAATCTGTATTTAGGTGATTTGGTGCATTTGAAGCGCAACGGGTTGGCGCACGTGAATAATTTGAAATTGAAGGTTGATTAATGGATGAAAGAATGGGTTCATTACCACTTGTGATTTGTTGAGTAAAGTTGATAGCTGGAGATTCTGGAGAATTTGGTATATTAGATTTTAGCATATGTATTGTTGTTTTAGTTTTTTCAATATTTGCAGTTGCTTTGGTTTTTGAAGGTTGATTAATGGATGAAAGAATGGGTTCATTACGACTTGTGATTTGTTGAGTAAAGTTGAGAGCTGGAGATTCTGGAGAATTTGGTATATTAGATTTTAGCATATGTGTTGTTGTTTTAATTTTTTCAATATTTGCAGTTGCTTTGGTTTTTTCAATATTATCTTTGGCAAGTGATGTAACTGGTTTCGCAATATAATTTTTGGTTAATGGTGGAACAGGTTTTTCATTGGAAGCAGTTGCAGTTAAAGTCTTACTAGGCTCGATTTGCGAGGCAACAGCAGCGTAGGTATTACTTTTGCCAATTCCATGGGCTACAGATGGATTTCTTTCCCGGTATGTGCGTCGCGCTTCGCCCATGCTACAGTAATTTTCTGTTTTGATTTTTAATATTTCGCGCATCTTTACAAAACGTGGGCATTGTTTGTCTAACGCTGAGTGTTGATCATTGCAATTTATGCAGAAACTACGGGTACAGCTTTCAGTATGTGGAGGATGACCACAGTTAGCACAAGATGCAGCATTAGTGCATCTTTTTGCCGTATGACCCAGGCGTTGGCAATTTTTACACCTCATAGGATTTGGGATGTATAGTTCTACTTTACATTTATACCACGCCACATCAACTGTTCGCGGTAATCGGTAGCGATCAAAAGTTAAAATAATCCTTCCTGTAGGAGAGCGTGTTTTTCCGTCATCATTTAGTTTGGTGAATTTATATATTTCAGTCACTCCTTGATTGCCCATTTCGCGAACAATTTCATCTTCCGGCACATGCTTTAAGCAAGGGGCATAAATTAAGCCTCGAACCGAGTTAAGTTTCTCATGTAGTTTAGCTGAAACAGCACATAGATTAGGTAAAGATTTGGCCTTTATGAGCTTTTCGGTTGCGCGCGGGTTCCCAGCGAGGACCAGTAAATTCCCATCGCGTAGAATCGAGATGGAGTCGATGTATGTTGTAATGCTATCTAGAGCTTTTTTTATAGCAAACGGGCTAATTTGGGAAATTGTTATTCGAGCATCGGTTGAAGAAATAACAATATATTTTTTATCAATAGGGGTTATATCGGTGATTGGCAACAACGGAAAATCGGAATTTTTACTTTTTTTTCTTTGGGGGGATGTATCACTTAATAGATGAAATCTATTCGAGTTTTTGTCTGGCGGCCCTGGTGCCATTATGCCTTATTGTTGTCTATTGCTTATTATTTTTGAAATAACCACTCACTTCAAAAGGTTTGGGAAACTACTGAATAAAAAGTCAGATGTTTTTTTTTTTTTTTTTTTTTTTTTTTTTTT
>NW_023998565.1:2725140-2726885 GCF_014805625.2 Glossina fuscipes
TTTTTTTTTTTTTTTTTTTTTTTTTTTTTTTTTAAATGTATTTAAAGGAAAACACGTACGGTATCCGCGATGAACACTTTTCGCAATAAACACACAGAAAGTTCAATCGATTATAATAAGTTTGAGAACTTTTAAAAATGTATAACGCAATAAAGAAATTAAATTGCAAAAATTTTTCCACAAAGAGAAAAATGTGACCACAGCGCTTGAACAGAGTTGCCGAATGTGAATAAGTAAAATAACAAAGAGAATATTGAAGAAAAACCCATATACTAGGAGCCACATAAGGAGAAGTGTGCGTGGAAAAAAATATTTTTTTTCGACAAAGCAATGACTGAAAGTGAAAAAAAATCGAATAAGAGCCACTCACACATGAATATCTGAATTCGTTTGCAGAAACGACCCTCATATCAAAAAGAATAAAAGAAAAGCTCAAAATTTATTAAAATTTTTGAAGAGTGATAGAAAAATGTCTCTTAACTGAAGCAAGTCATGAAAGAGAAACCAAAGCATAAGTGGAAAAATTTACCGTTTCTCTTTGTCTCGCGGTCACCAAGCAAAGCGCATAGCATTCGTGTGTGAATATATTAATTTTAGACGTCATTGACGCTTTTGCGAAATAATAAACATTAAGGAGAATGTAAATAAGATAAAATTAAGGAAATTTTGTATAAAATACACTTCTTATTACAATAGCTTTTACGAAATAATATACATTAAGAAAAAGTTGTTAATATTGAAACATTTAAAAAAAAGACAATTTACAAAAGAAGTGATTACAATACCGAAGAAATAAAAACCAGAAAGTTGATGTAAATAAATTGGAAATTATATCTCACCAAATGGAGTTGTTTTTTTCTTAAAGTAAAGAAAAAAAAACTAAATAATTAGAACGAAACAAACACAATCGGCAATAACAACGATAACATCAACGGCAGCAGTAATATGACGTACATCATTGATCGTCAATGAAATTCATAATAAAATTCATTGAACAAACGCTTTAAATTACGCAAAAAAAAAAGGAGAAGGCAACACAGTAAAGAGGAAGAGGAAAAGGGTGGAATAAGAGAGCGAGAGTGTGAGAAGAAGGAACCAGATGATGTAAGCAGCCACCACCGCAGACACTAGCAACATATAGATTCACGGTCAGGTATTTTAATTCATTTATTTCCTTTTTGTTCTTTTCCTTGTCTCCTATTTACGGAGGAGCCCCGATGTGTGGCTGAGTGCAAACTGCCACCGCTGTGGCTAAGGTCAGGAGGGGGAGTGTGCATGTGATGGCATCGTAGGGAGGACGTCGGACGATTACAAACGGACTCACGGTGGACAGACGGACGATAGACAACCGACGAGACTACTTGTATTCTTTGTCATGAGGCTCAGAGAGCCAAACCCCGTTAACAAATACGCTCTACCGGCAACAAAGGGGGTAGTACCGTGACAATCTTAAATTTAAACATATAACTTTATTTAGTATTTATTAATGTTATATAACATCCCAAAGGATCAATGTGCTTCAGTGCGTTTGTCTCTACAAGTGGCAACTGCATTGCTTATTTTGTTTATGTTCTAATTGGAATTGAAGGAGTTCCGCATAACTTTTGTAACCAACAAACTATCTGATAAAACTAAGATAAGAGCAAAGTTCGTGATTTAAAGAATAGCCTTAGCTTCACTTTTTCGCTTGTGAAACTGATTTTAGGTTACGAATCCCTTTGTTGGTTTGTGAATCCGTTTTTTAT